>NC_056744.1:915541974-915641974 GCF_019279795.1 Protopterus annectens
GGCGGCCCTTGCATGACTTGGACCCAGAAACAGACACACATTAGTCACCAGTTTGACCACTACACCATCTGTGGCACATTCTGCATGGATGGCAGTTAGGATATATGACTTCACTACAGGTATTCAACAGTAGTGGCAACAAATGTGACAGTTGGTTGGTGAACATATGTGCACGGACCTCTCAACCACTCAGGGACTAATTTCAACAGTGACAGGTACAAGGCAAGAACAAATCAGGGACAATCATGGACACTTTTACAATATTAGTACTATTAACATGAAACGTGTTGACAGATTCAGAGCATATGTATTAGTACTTATTTTCTGAAGTTAAAAACGTCTATTACTCTTAATTATTGTCATTATTCATTCAGTGTCATTCAACAGCTTTCCTCCGAAGGTCACTGGTTTTAGGGGGGATTAAGAAGCTGGCCACTTATTGTGCGAATGCTCTGACCATTGGTAGGGTTGCCACATTTTCATATGGCCAGGATGGGATATATTCGGGACACATCAGATTTTTCAGGCCAACACATACCCCTGGTCAGTACAGGGTTTAGCACTTTACTTATTTTCCTAGATGAGAGCTTATTCTTGTAGCAGTTTAGTTGCTTATTCTGTTTCTTGTAAGATTTACATATTTTACATATAGAAATAACTGTTTTAGGCAACTGTTACATAAAATATGGTACATAGTTATTTCCTACAATCACAGGACATTTGCCATTGTATCATTCTTGGTTAGGACACACCTACCCAAACAGGGACTGTCCCTCACAAAGTGGGACAGGAGGTACCCTGCTTACATCAGTGCCTTAATCACCCTATATCCAACTGCCACTATGCGAATGTGTAAAGTATATTTTCTCGATAATTCGTGTGGGGAGCCGTGCATCAAGGTCAGGTGTTTAATCCCGGGTAGTAGGTTCTGCATGACCGGCTGGAGGCTGAGCAGTCTTGTGAACCACTACTGCACATACAACTTGTGTTCAGATGTCTACAGGACTGGACATCGTGTCGTGATACCAAGTCTGATGTTTACACAGGATACTTATCCCATGAGCAAGACAATAACCTTCGATCTTTTTGGATTTACAAAAACGTGATAGGGTTTTACATGCAAGGGATACATAGTTTGCAATCTTGACACTGCCTAGGGTGAGACTGCCTACTAGATATGAGTAGTGGTCACTATGTGCAGATATGGCTGTGCCAAGCTAGCAGCCCAAGTATGGCTGGATTTGGTGGACGTTCAGGAATGGGGGGTTGTGTGCTGTAGAGGGGATGATGGGTATTCACTTATGCATCCAGGTGTGTTGTAGTTGGATGGCTCAGTTCCATCCAGACCATTATGTGGGTAAGTGCCGGTGATGTTTCTGTACATGTGTATCACACATTTTAATATTCATATGTTTGTGTGATTGTGTTCTGCAGTATGGCCTGTCAGGTTGTATTGCGGATGTGTATGTTTGTTCTTTGTGTTTCTTTCTGATTCACCCACTGCTCCCTCATGCACCTCCAGTTCACCTATTGTGCATCCAACACAGTCTTCCCTTTGCAGATTATTACATTACCCGTCCCCCCCACACCCATATTCCACACACTCCATCCATCCCTTCTCTGGTTGATGGCCCATGGCATGGTCAAGGGAACACATTGCATACACTACATATCTCTGGTACCTGTATGGTTGTGAGGACTACCCTAGCATTTTTCACCTTCCACATGCTGTACATCACGCACATAGGTACATGCAAATACTTATCTTTCATGACATGGTAGGTAGACCCGGGTAATACCCGCTCATCTTTGACCCATCCTGAGTAGGACGCCTTGGACCGCAAATGGGCAGAAAATGCTCTGACCATTGGTAGGGTTGCCACCTTTTGATATGGCCAGGATGGGATATATTCAGGACACACATCAGATTTTACAGGCCAACACATACCCGCGGTCAGTACAACGGATAGTACTTTTGTTTTATGCCTAAATGTAAGCTTATTTTTGTAGCAGTTTAGATGCTTCTTCTGTTTCGTTTACTTGCTTATTCTATTTCTTGTAGCATGTAGGTATGTTACATACAGAAATAACTATTGTATGTGACTATTACATGAGATGTGGGGCATAATTATGTCATACGGTCGCAGGATATTTTACATTTATAATGGTTTTGGTATGGACACAACTGCTCAGATGGGGACTGTCCCTCACAATGTGGGACAGGAGGTAACCCTGACCATTTGGCTAGACTTAGCTATTGGCAGCACGCTAACATGATGCGTTTCATTTCCACTTGGTATAACTATCAACACTGCATTAGAATACGGGCACGGGGTTTTAAATGTCATTTGTTCGAGGGATGGGGACTCAATATTCGGCTATGTACATTTGTGTTTGCTTCTTATTTTTGTGTTCACAAGAATTGTCTTGCATGCTTTGCATATGTTTCAGTATCCACAGACACTGACAGGTGTGATTACTATTGGAGGCAGGCTGTAATATTCAGCATTTTAGGTTTCATGTAAACAGCCAACATGTCCATGCCTCTGTGCGGTGCTTCGACATGCCCCATGCACTCGTGCATGTTTCCTATGCATGTGGATGTGGCGGCAGCATGCCTTCGTTAATATGCATATGGCACTACTGAGCCATCTCTACACCGCATGGTCGGCGCAAGCCTAATGCCATCCTTGCGCCGAACTTCATGAATCCCGGGGAATAATTATTTCGTGTTAGAGGGTGAATATTATCATCAGAAAAAAGGGTGGTAATGGGACCACATATAGCTCCCAACTATGCAAACTTAGTTATGGCTTATGGGTAAACAAATATTTTTTGATTCATAGAAGGTTATGAGAAAGTCTTCTCTTATTTTCATTTTATTGATAATTTGTTTCTCCTTTTGGAAAGGCAAATTAGTGAACTTGAAGTTTTTCTTGAAAATGTGAACTCCATTACTTTTTTTTGACATTTTCTCACAGATTTCAGAAGTCCAAGATTTAATTCTTGGACTTGGAGGTATACAAGGATGTGCAAGAAAAACAATTAAACACTATATATGCTATAAGAATGTTTCTAGCACTGCATACTTACATTACTCTAGTATGCATCCCACCTACATGAAGCATAACATCATTAAAGTGCAGTTGGTGAGGCTTAAAAGGTTGACTAATGATATTGATAAAATAAATGTTGTTATAGAGGCCTTATACAACATATTTGTATGTAGGGGGTACTCAACAAAATTAGTGCAGAACACTATCCAACAAGAAAGAAGTTGAACTTATGACTTAAGACTGGTCTGCAGCTATGCCAGTGCTGCACTCTTTGAATAGTGTGGCTATAAACATGGCTATTCATAATAATTGGTGAATTTTAGAAGCCTGTGAGGAGGTTTTAGATGTGGTAGGCAACAAACCTCTTTTCATTAATAAAAAAGTTAAGAACATCAAAAGGTATTTTGAAAGAGAAGATAACAAAAGTCAGGTGGTTGCAAGGAGGGATACCTACAAATGTTATAGTTGCACTCAGTGCAAATACATTTTGGAAAGTTCTAATTTTTTTAAATTCCAGAACCAAGCAAGAGTACCTTATACCAGTTTTTTTTCACATGGTTTATATCATGTGTTGTTTCACCTGTGATTCGTTTTACATAGGGAAGATGAATAGAGCATTAAAAAAGAGAATTTATAAACACTAATAAGCCATTTCCATCAAGAATAGAAATAATGCCCTAACAAAACATTCTATGGAGTGTCCTCAGTCCAGTAAGTTCATTTTTAGGGACATCTACTTTGAATGCAGGGAACTTAGATGATAAATTTTATTCCATGCTTACACTGCACCAGGATAAAATTGTCATGTTAATTACAAAGTGGTGTTATCCAAAAATCAGTATAAGAACAAGTGTGAATAATTTTATACATTCATATTTTTAGATTGCTCACAGGTTTAGAATAATTTTTGTGCATTGTTTATGTTTTTTTTATTCAAATGTAATATGGTATAGTTATTATTGTTCAATAACGTTTGATTTAATTGTACCCTTTGACAGGTAATCTTGATATAAGTTCAGTTGTAGAGGATGTTCTATGTTCTGAAGAAGCCAATAGTTTCCGAAACCGGTTAACATTTTATTGTGTTTCTGCAATAAATATGTGCATACATTTCTCCTTCATGATGCTTTCTTCACAGCTTTGTTTATTTTTTCCACTATTACATGGCTTCTCAATATTTTTGTTTATATATCATATGCCTCCCAGAAATGATAGTCTCATTCTGTACAGTTGGGATGCCTTATTGAGAAGAAACCAAAAGACAAAACAGACACAAAAAAAATTAGATTTTTCTGACCAGCTATACTTATCCCCTCATCCCAAATTATCTATATCAATAAAATTTCACATAAATCATGTAAGTCCCATTTACTTTCATATAATGCATGTTCCCAAAAAATAGCCACTTTCTCTACACATGAATTTCTATGCAAAAAGTGAAATGCATAGTAGTTTCAGTCATATGTTCATAGGTGTGTACTAGGCTAATGGCCCTGGAGCCTTTACAAGCCTAGTCCATAGACGTGTCCTGGCATCGTACCACCCAACGTAAGTTCCCAGTGCCACCATCAAGTAAAGCCACTGGAGTGATCCCCGGGGTGAACTTTCTATTTTCCATCCACTCATCAAGATTTTTCTTGAAGAGGGCCAGTGAGGTGCTCTGCTTGATATGTATGGGAAGTTTATTCCAGAGCATGGCCAGTCTCTGGGTTATGAACCTGTCCCTCCAGCATGTTGTGTTGATTGTGGTAATGAGGTTGAGGTCTCTGGTGTGTGTGGTGTGGAGGGATTGGGATTTTGTTTGCTATAGCATTTCTAACAGAGCTGGGTCAGACATGGCTTTGTAAGTCAAGCAGAGATCGCCTCTTAGTAGACGATATGAGACGAAGAATAGCTGGAGTTTTTTGAGTTTGTCAATGTAGGACATGTGTTTAAGGCCTAGGATCCTCTTCATGAGGTACTTTTGTGGCCTTTCCAGCTGTTGCATGTGTCTAGTGAGGTGCATTGCAAATGGGGCATTATACTTGATGATTGGCCTAATGAGGAATGAGTAGAGAGAAATGATGACTTCTTTCTTCCTGAATGCAAAACCCTTGGTAATGAGATGTGCCACATACAAGGACTTTCTGACCACAGTGGCAATGTGGTGGTCAAAAGAGAGGTTGCTGTCAACCTACCTGTGTCCCCAGATCTCTTATAACACCTTCAGTTTTCAGTGGGATCCTATCAATGTGGTAATTAGTGGGAAATGAGTTTTTCTCAAAGGGGATGACAACGCATTTTTTGGCATTAAGCTTAAGGCCATGGTTTCAACACCAGTCATTGGTCTCAGTGAGGCCTTTCTGTAGGATGTCTACATCAACTGGGGCATTAATAATGGCTCCCAGCTTGCAGTCATCTCTGAACTTGGTCAGCCAGAGTCCCTGTTGGTCTAAACTTCTGAGAAGTAGATGCCAAACAGGAGAAGACCCAGGACGGATCCCTGTGGGACTCCACTTGTGACTGGTCAGCAGTCTGACTTGGAGTCTGCTACTTTCACACTGTGGGTTCTATCTGTGAGCCAATTTACAACCCATGCAGTGATATAGGGGTTGATGCCTAGTTTGGTGAGTTTATCAATAATTCTTGAGTGGGGAATGGTATTACATGCCTTGGGCAGATCGAGGTCGGTTGTATGAACTGCCTTGCCCTCATCCACAGCTCTGTTGACTGACTCAGAGAAGTCAACCAGGTTGAGCAGGCATGATTTACCTTTCACAAAACCAAATTGCATGGGATCTAGAATTTGGAGATTCCCTATAGCCTTGTTAATTAGGTTCATGATGATGTGATCCATAGCCTTACATATCAGACTCATCAAGCTAATGGGGTGATAATTCTCAGGGTCTATAGTTGTGGTCCCTTTATGGTGAGGGATGACTGTAGCAGTGCGGCATTTGGTAGGGACAAAGCCTGAGGTGATGTTATGCCAGTTCACTTTGTAGTTCATGTAGAGCACATCCTGGGATATTGTCGGGTCCAATTGAAGCTGTATTCTTGGCCTTGGACAATGCAGCTTTAATCTGTGCTGCAGTAATGCTGGGTGCTTGGCATTCTTCCGGTATTGTGATTGGTCCTTTAGTGGGGGGGGGGGTAAAGTAGGCACTGAATCTGTTGGCCAGTATGTTGGCAATATCTGTTGACTCGGTCTAGGAGGTACCACTGTGCAGTAACTCAGAGCAAACCTGGGTCTTACTGCGGAAATTCTTGATATACCTATAAAAAGCTTTGTGGTTGCTTTTAGTATCTGTCACAATTCTGTCTTCATAGCTGGCTTTAGAGGTTTTGATGAGGGATCTCAACTTTTTTTGAGGCTAATAAGGGAGTTTTTCCAGTCTTGGGATTTCACGTTTTTCTGCAACAGCTTCTTACTTCTGTTGTAGAGTTTATTAATGGCAGGGGACCACCAGATTGGCTTCCTTTTTTGTAGGAGAGCATCTTGGTTCTGTTGGGTATGGCTAGTTCCATGCATTTATGTACATGTTCATACAGTGCATTGGTGTATGATTTGGAAGTCATGCATCTATTCTCCATTGACATGGATGCCGTGACATTATCCACCTCTGTTTTTAGAAGCCCAAAGTCAGCTCTGGAGAAGTTTGTCATGGTGGTTACTTTTGCGGGGGGTGTGGGTTAGATGTGGATTTCCATGGTGATTAGTCTGTGGTCAGATCTAACTAGGGAGGAATTGACTTTTGGTGTAGAGCAATGTAATAACCAGGTCAAGGATGTTGCTTCCTCTAGTCGGAGTAAGAATGAGCTGGTCCAGGGCACTGGAACTGATGAATTCCAGGAAGCACTGGGCAAGTGTATTGGTGCATGAGTAGTTTTCCCAGTTGATGGAAGGGTAGTTGAAGTAACCTAGTATGAGAGTGTTGGGTTGGACCCTAATAGTTTACAGGGTGCTTAGGAACGTGGAGTGAGAGTCTTGGGACATGGTTGGGGACCTATAGCAGGCTACAACCTGAATTGCCATCTTACCTAATGTTAGTTGTACCTGAAGTATCTCAGATGCATTATGCTGGGCTACTAGTCTGGAGGTGTGCATATCCTTTATCAATATGGATACACCACTGCCTTTGGAGCTTTGGTCCATGTTCTGGGGCCAAAAGGTGTGGAATGAGTTATAGCCTGGTAGTGCAGGGATGCTTTCTGCTGCTTTAAACCAGGTTTTCGTTACAGCACAAATGTTGATGTTCTCCATTTTGAGGAGTGCTTCGAGCAAATGCATCTTGGGATTTAGACTTCTGGCATTGAGCAGCATGACCCTCAGATTGCATTTATTTATAGCTGTTATGGTGGTAATTTGGTCTTTGGAACATCACCTAAAAATGGAATTATAGGGGTGGCAAGAGCCTCAGCCAGTATCCAGAACCCAAGGGTGACACATGCAGGCCATCCCTGGCAAAACATCGAGGTCTATCAGTCATGTCATCCCAACCAGACAGATACTGGATCCCCTTAGAATGACACCAGAAATGTAGCCAATTATTGAAGTCAATAATTTTCTGCACTGCGGTATCATTCTGGGTGATGGTAGGATTCTGCTCAGGGCTAGGGTCATACCTCTTAATTCCAAGATGTTTGCAGAATATCCAGATTTTTGCCTCATATTTTGGTCTGTTCCACATAGAATTTGTGCTTTTTCCTGGAAAATCATTGAGGATTGAAGTCACTAAAGAATAACAAACATTTGAGTTTCAAACTTCATATCCTTCAGAAAAAATGCATGCCAATTGATAACCTAGTTTAATCAACTTTCTAAGTTTATAAGCGCAATATTTAAAATGTTTCCCTGATATTGGGGTTTTGTCACCCCATTATTTTATGCTTTGTCATTTTCATTTGTCTTACTCTTAGAGGCTGAGAAGTATGGCTTTTGTAAAGAATTTTACCTTGTTGGTTATAGACACATGCACTGCCGTTAGGATAGCATGATCACAAAACTGCTCTGTGTTTTTACAATTAACTTGCTTCCCTGCCTTTCCCTCTTAAAAGATAACCACCTTCTGAATATTACTCTGATGTTAGTAAATGTCACAATGAAAAAAAATATATATCAACATAATAAATTTGAAGTTGTCGCGGTGATGGTGCTGCAGTAGCGTTGTCTCTTCACAGAAAGACGTTGTCCCGTTCGATTCTCAGCTAGAGCGTCTTCTGTGTGGAGACATGCGTGAATGGGCGTACCTTCGTTGAAGGTTGTGCATCAGGGCCGGCAACTTATCACGTACAAATCAACTGCCAATCATTAGCGGACCGGAGTTCCGCTGTGGCGACCCCAAACCGGGAAAAGCCGAAAGACGCAACAACAACAACAACATAATACATTTGAAGTTGTAGCTTATCAACCTTTACTACCATAGAAACTAAAGTCCATTATTTTAAATTAAGCAGTGCTTACCTTGCAATACAGAATGTAGACAGAAAGAAGAAAAAGAAAAATTAATCCTATCTAGACTGAACTCAATGCTAATGGCTCTATACAGGCTATCCCCAAATGAAACATACTTTTGTGGTGTTCACAAAAAATTGAGTAGAACAGGCATGCAAAACCTCTAACATCCCCTTCCAGCAGAACAAACCACAGGTCATTTTTGAAATAAATAATTCACTGAAATGATTTGTCTCTTGCAGGATACCAGCCATTTAAAATCTTTCTTCCTGCTGGCACTAGCAGCTGACCACAGTTCTGAAATGCAGTTACAAGACCTAACAGAAA
The DNA here is from genome assembly GCF_019279795.1 of Protopterus annectens. Taxonomy (NCBI): domain Eukaryota; kingdom Metazoa; phylum Chordata; order Ceratodontiformes; family Protopteridae; genus Protopterus; species Protopterus annectens. Next base: position 915,550,792 of record NC_056744.1, read on the forward strand.
GAAGTATCAGCCAGCAGGTCCAGTTTGAATTTCAGCTGCTGAAAAAATAAAAAAAAAATAAAGTTGTCTTGAATCTGGTACAATGCTTACTAAAGCTTCACACAACTGAAGTCCTGAATTATAAAGACTGGACCTAACAGAAAGCACTCATGGCTTCAGACCTGGTCTGAACATGCAGCTTTAAAAACAGATCCGCTTGACCCTTTCCCCACACTTTAAATTCCCAGATATTAAGCCTATACTATACGTATACTCAGGCTTGAGTCTGACTCCATCCACTTCTGGTTCAGTCACTAGTAACAGGTGCAACACCATTATCTGCTCCAGAACTACATTATGTGAATCATACTGTATTTTTATCATAAATATGTTTGCTTCTATTCTTGGGTTAAGTATATGAATAAGATAATTCTTCCCTATTTAATTTTGTCTCATCTTGTAATTTAATTCACTAAGCCTTCAAGGCAGTTTAAAGACTTCTTGCCATTTTACTAAATTACGGCCCTTCGAACTTTCTTGGTTACAATATTTTCTCTTTAGCAACAGCACCCCCGATGGTTGTGTTTTTAAGTTTCTCCTGTTCACCTTTTCACTTTCCTGTTCTTCTGCCATTTTTGTCACTGTTGTTGACAGGACTATTGGTGTATCAGTTATATTAGCTACAGGTTTTAAAACAGATTTTCTTCCTTTTTGTTCATATGTACTTACCAAAATTCCAGAGACAGCTACTTTCTCCTACTGGGTTTCATGGGATTCCACTGATGCTTTGACACCTTCAGTAGATTTTATTTGAATTTCATTATCAGCATGAAGTTCCTTCTGTGACACATTGTGTGTATGATACATTACTTCCTTACTCTGTTCCTTAGAGTTCCTAAAGGTGTTTTCATCTTCAGTCTTACCCAGTTTATTAATGCTCACCTGATGATCTCATAAGACATGATTTTTTTATGTAATTACCACCAAACATTTACATACAAGATTCTTTACCTATAATATTTTATGCAAAGGGTAGTTCAGTTTTCATGTAGTCTTGTCTTTGTTTTGTATGAATGAACTTACAGACAGGAGTTCACTTTTCTGATTTATTCTAACAAAAATATGGCTAGAACCCTAATTAGCTTGTACAACCCTTCCATGCCTATAATTAGTAAGTGTCTTCTTTTCAGCAGTTATTTATATTCCTCTGAATAATTTGGTTTTATTCTTGGCTATAAGACCTTTCTTCTACAGAGGAGAATCAGCTCTATCTATCTATCTATCTATCTATCTATCTATCTATCTATCTATCTATCTATCTGTCTATCAGTACACATTTGTGCATGGTTGCAATTTGTTCTGTCAAATACTGCCTTTGTTATTATAGGGGATATGCTTTGGTTGATGGTACTGGCTATATGTGCTACTGCCAAAAGATAGGGATATATTGAAAGTTTCAGCATTAAGGGTGGCAGTCTGTGTGCAAGTATTTGTGGGTTAAAGTTCGAGTAAAGGCTAGGCAAGGGGGATAGTTTTTGTGTTGTGCTTATGTGCTAGTGCATAGGAGAGTCTTATGCAGTGCTACTGTTTAGAAAAGGGATTCTTGTAAAGTGGTCTGCAGGAATGGAGTTAGAGGCAGGGGCAGGGTTAGGGTTCAAGTTACTACACATTAATAAGGTGATAAGGATAAGCAACAGTATCACTATTCACACAAAGTACATTTGGTGTCACTGCTACTTATTTTATTAACTTTGTTTGTTTGTTGGTTTATTTAAGTTGACCAATTGCAAAAGTGTAAGTTTTTTTTTTCTTTTGCAATCAGTGTCATCAATTTGTTTGGTTATTTAAAATGTCCAGAATTTATTGATTGTCAATATTTCTGCACATTGAGACGTGTGCTTGTATGCCTGAGTATGAGTGTATGTGTCGGTGTGTCTGTGTATGCCCAGTAGCATAACTTGGTATTGTCATCATTTTGCCAACTTTACTACTGCAAAGGCCCATAAAGTATTATGAAAATGAAGTGCCAACCTAAAAATATATTTCAAATCATAGAAAGCCCTCTTTATTGGGTTTCTCCTTTCTGCATTGGTTAACTTTCCCTTAAATGTCTTGCGATAGCATTGATCTTAAGAGACAAAAATTTATAAAGTAAGCATATAGGTGAATTTAGGAGTTATTAATACAATATTTGTCTCAGAAAACTATTGCACCCTGGCAGGAGTTCTTTACCCTTTATGAGATGTGTCAAATGGCAGGTGATAGTTACAAAATTGGGCACAAACTTTTTGTATTACCCAGCTACAGGAAACCTACAAGTGTTTTTTAGTAGAGGGTACTGGCCAATTTTTATGGATCTATTATTTTCAGTTGTGGTCTTCCCATCCCTCTTTCAATAAAGTACCCTAAGTACTTAACTTTCACCATTTCCAATTAGCATAGATTAGTGTTTATAGTCAATCCTGCCTATTGAATCTAACACAGCCTGCACTTTAGATAAATAAAATTCTCACTCTCATTAATGATTGAATGAATGAATGATCTTGTCATCCAGGTATGCTGCAGCATATCAGGAATAGGGTCTCTGAAAAGTAGATGAGGCTTAGTGTAAGTCATACTGCAAATATGTAAAATAGATCATGAAAGGCTACAAAAGCAATTATCTTATTTTCAGAAGGGGTAAGAGGTATCTCCCAGTATCTACTCATTTAGTCCAGTGCTGGCAAGTGCCGTGTCTTCCTTTTGTTCTTTACAGTGGCGGCTGGTGAATTCAAATCAAAGAGGGGCTGCAGGAGACAGCTGAATGGGTGGGGTCAATGGGAAGGGGTGTGGCCAACTAGAAAGGGGAGGGGCTATGCTCAAAACCACAAAAACTGTAACTTTAATTAAATACGCTGCCCTGTGTGGCAAACCATCATTATGAGAGTCCAAGCAAGACAAAATGATGTATAGAAGAAAAAAAATTTCAATGCATTGGCTGCATGAGAGCTTACTTAATATCTAGATGGAAACAAAAAGGTTGTGAGGCATGAAACAATAAATTACTTTTTAAATGCATTACTGGAATGCCAGTCAAAATCAAGTATAAGAAAAACAAGCAGCACTCAGTTCAAACCACTTCTTCTTGCACTGCAGTTCTAATTATAATTTATATTCAGTGTTATAAAAGTACCAAGTAGCATGCTGAAAGTAGCAATCTCTGTGATATTCCCACTTGTAAAAATGTTTCTTATCCAAAAAAGACCTGTTGCCTGACAACAACTATCTACTTGTTTCATGTGGAAAACATGATCAAAGTAAAAAATGAACAGCAAACAAGAAACAAGCTCAAGATAAATTGCTTAAAGGATTACTGCACAGGTTACGGACCACATATGATAGATTGGCATTCTGTTTAGTTTACGGGTAAATCCTGCAAAGATGACTGCAAGTCTCCAACAAATGTAATGAGCTTCTTAAAATACTGTAACCCTGTCCTTTATTACAAATACTGTCATATGCATTTTAATACCCAAGGCTTATACGTTATCTAGTTATGTAAGTATTCCCTGCCCGGCAACAACAGAAAGGCTTTCAATGTTGGCAATTCTTTAACAGTATGCTTATTAAAGCTTACTTACATCTTACAATCTCAGACAAGCTTACCTGATGGTCATTAAATCATTGCTACTTAAACACAGAGCAACAGGCACTTTCTGAATAATAATAAGCATAAATCAATAGTATAAAAATATGATAGAAACCAAAACATTCTGCAAAATGAAGGACAGATGAAAAGCCACTGTAGTACTTGTGTCTACCTTAGATGGGGGGATATTCTGCACATTTACACTACATAACTGCTCCTTGCCTTGCTTGAACACATCCAAAGTCACTGCATGGGGGAGTGGGGTGCAACAAGTATGCCACAATTTGAAATGTCTCTGGCTGACTGTGATGGCCCTGACACATTTGTCATACCTCTCAACCTCAGAGCAAGAAATCTGGACAAAGTCATACATAGAAGTGGGACAAAGTCCCAAAAATAAGGACAATTTTTAAACATTGATCTTATAAACTTAGAAAGATAATAGAATTTTCTGAAGGGTATGCAATCTGAAACTCAAATGTCTGTCATTAATTTCTAAGTTCAGTCTTTAATGATTTGTCACTAATTTACCAAAAAAACACAATTTTATGAAAAACAGACCAACATTGTGATGCAAAAATATAAAATAGCCACACAATACAGCTGGGAACCTGTCAAAGAAGGGACACTTTTTTAATATTAGTACTTCTAACTTGAGCATCTGACAAAATAAAAGAATCTACATGCATTTCTGAAATAAAAGTAATATATAACTCTGATTATTACAGTTATTTATTAATTGTAAACCCTCCAAGTTTTCTTCCAAAATTGCCATTTTGAGGAGGGATTTTTGGGGGAAGAGCAACATATTGAGCCAAACTTTGGGACAGTTGAGAGGTTTGGATATACCTAATTCTATAAAGCAATTTATTTGCACGTATGTCTCAACCTGTTAATGCAGGAAATCGGGACAAGGCCAAATATATTGGGGGAACATATAAACAGTACTAAAAATTGCTCTTGTATAAACTGAGACAGTTGATAGAATAAGAGGCCTTGCTTTAGCATGCATTTTTCTGAAGGTTATGAAGTCTGAAACTTGGTGTCTGTCATTATTTAGTGACTTAATTCCTAAATGATTTGCCAGATAACCACAAATTTTATGAGGAACAAACCAAAAATAAGAAGCAAAAATCTGGACAGCTGAGAGGTATAGTTTAGCTGGGGCTGTCTTTGAGTTTGCCGCCCTTCCCCCCTCACAAAATCATGGTCAAATGGAGCCTCCCCCCTGCAGCCATTCCAATGAACCATTACTTGGCTATTTCACCCCATTTACCATAAACACTAATGTGCATACTGCTTTACTTCTGCAATGATTTGGACTTCATTTGAAAGTTTTATTTTGCATTTTACAGTGCAAACACTATAGATATCTGCTAAACAAAGCAATGCAGTCACACAGTGAAAACAGACTTAGCATTAAAACTTCTCTGCCCTTGAAACTCACATTCATTGAAACAGCACTGAAACCCACATTCAAAGAAAATACATTTTGCTAGTGGCAGATAAAGATAAATGTTGGGTTTGGGCTGTTTTCAAATCACAGGCCCCTTGCACACATGCTCTTACATACACCTTCCTAATTGTATTAAATTATATTCCTTGTACAATACAGTACAGTTTTAGAGGGCATTTTAAATTTATTGTTTTAAACATTTTTCCAGTAAACAAACAAAATGCATGCACCAATAATGACAAAACTGCCCAATTCAGAACATTGCCATCATAAAAGTCTACTCAAACCTCTACAGTCCACCAGTATCAGTAAATATGCACAATCTCTGAAGAAGTAAAAGTCATCTAAATAATTCCAGATTAAAAAATCTGTAACTAATGAAGAGGTTGCGGCTAGCAAACAACTTTATATTTCATTGTTTCATCTACAAATAAAGTACCTGTTGCCCTTGAGGAATAAATTGCCTACGCTACACTAAAAAATGATAAGCTGGTAATATTGCAATAGGGAATGGATGGCAAACTGATAACAGGTTCATAGTTACTAGGTATCTTTGCCAAAAAGCTGTGCAGTATCCACCCGCTTTGCAACACAGTACGGTATCAACAATGCATCTACCTACTGTGGGAGTAGAACCCACAGCCTTCTGCATCAAAAGCAAGTACTCTACTTGTTGTGCTATTAACAACGCAAGCGACTACAGCATAAGCAGCACTAAACTTTTGTTCCTGTGCAGATCTCAGCTCCTTGTAAAATCTACTCAACACTCAGCTGCATCTCTGAACTTTACAGCACAAAAAAATCTGGAAAAAGCCAAAATTTATAGGGGGAACAAAAGGCCAAAAACCAGGGACACATTTTAAACATTGCTTGTATAATGTTGGAAAGTTGTTAGAATAAAATGTTGTGTTACTACCATACAGTTCACTGCCAAGTCTTGAACCCAGGTCCCTGTGCAAAACATTCAAAGCAACATGTCACTATGCCAAATCAGCTGTTTTGTGAGAGAGAGGAAGACTGAAACTTAAATGGCCATTTAGTGAATTCAATTCTCACCACAGCTGTCACCCTTTTAGCAGAAAACACCTGGACGAAGCCAGTAATGGGGGAATAAAGCCCCCAAACATATTCAGTGAATTCAGTTCTCACCATAGCTCTCAACCTTTTATCAGAAAACACCTGGACAAAGCCAGTAATGGGGGAATACAGCCCCCAAACATATTCAGTGAATTTAGTCCTTACCATAGCTCTCAACCTTAGCACAAAAAACCTGAACAAAGCCAATAATGGAGAAATACAGTCCCAAAACTAGGGACATATTTCATATCCATCTTATAAACTTAGAAAATTGCTAGAATAAAAGGTTTTTTGTCACCATGTACTTTTTGGAAGAATATGAAGTCTGAAATTCAAATGCTTGTCATTTTATTTAACATTTGTTAACCAGGAAAGTCTGACTTGGAGCAAAAGCCAATCTTCAGCTGAGGCCCAAGGAGAAACACTCCAGACACATATCTTTATAAGATGGGAGGACACCAGAGCACACCCACACAAACACAGGGGCAACATGCAGACTCTACACAGAAGGCAGCCCAGCCAAGACTCAAACCAGAGAACCTGGGGCTGTCAGGCAACAACACGACCACTGCACCACTGTCTTTGTAAGGACAAGCATACAGAAACCACAGATTTTATGATGAACAGAACAAATATGAGGGAAAAATCTGCAACATTTTTGCAAATGGTGGTGGGTAGGGAATTCAGGACCTTGCCACCTGGGCCCAAGGTGCAGTGTTCAAGCCTGTTCTCTACCCACCACCATATGACACCTGGGGCATTTTACACACACACATATGCTGAATGCTCTTTACCCAATCTGGACTGCTGGTGAGACAGTCTGGATTCTGTGTGCATGCTCCAGACTGGTTCACCAGCAGTCCAGAAATGCTGCGAGTGCACATATGCGATGTTACACTACTCATTTATTTTTTTCTTTTATTTATTTTCTATTTTTCTTTTTTGTTTACAGCTGGGGGGGCTGCAGTCCTGCAGCCCAATGACATGAGCTGCCCCTGCACCCACACCCTCCAAATTTATATTACTGGTCTCTTCTTGGTCATTGAAAAATGTAGCATGTCTCTGTCTCTCATGAAACCAGTGTCAGTGAGGCATACCTCTCAACCTCTTAGTGCAAGAAATCTAAACAAAGCCTAAAATAATGGAGTCAAAGGCTCAACAATAAGGACAAGTTTTAAACATTGCTCTTATAAAGTTTAAACCTAGTTTCCAGAATAACAGGATTTGTATTAGTGTGCATTTTCTGAAGGAAATGACGCCTGAAATATAAATGTATGTCATTATTTAACAATTCAATCCTCAATGATTTCCCAAAAAAAACACAGGTTTTATGAGATGAAAATCTGCACATTCTGCAAAAATCTGGACAGTTGAGAGGTATGGCAGGGGCAGAGTTAAATATTCAGCATTTGTTGCTTAATACTCTGAAAGTCTGTTTGTTGCCTTGGTGAAGTAAGAAGAAAAGTCAATCAAAAATGGCTTTGACCAATCAAAAATTAGGCCTCACTGTACTCTGAATTCTTAATAGGCTTCTTGAGGTCTCCATTAGAGTACCTTGAAATAAACACCATTACTGCAAATTTGTAGAAAAACAAATTTTGCTACCCAAAGTATAATAGTTTGTCTGAGCCAGAAACTGGTGTAGAGGTTTGGAAACCTCTCTTCTTTTGGTGTTTAAGCAGCTGAAGAGTATCATAAAATAGGACGGGTATATGTAAAGCAGTAAACAAATAGTTATTGGATTTGCTATTAAGAATTATTAATGCATTTTTATAAAATGTGTTTTTGTAATAAAAATGAAGTCAGTTTTGGCCCACACACTTCCTTTATTGATGAGTAGCATGCAAAATGGATATATATCTATTGTGCTTTGTGTTTTGCAGTAACAAAAGAATTGTGTTGGGAGTGTGTGTGTGTGTGTGTGTGTGTGTGTGTGTGTGTGTGTGTGTGTGTGTGTGTGTGTGTGTGTGTGTGTGTGTGAGTCCATAGATTAATACTAGGCTATCTGCCCTTGTGAGACATTTTAAGCCTAGCCATATTTCCCATCCTAGAAGTTAGAAACAAATCTTGTACACAGTGCATATAAGAAAAACCCAGAATAACTCATACTGTCAGAAGCAATTTAATCCAAGGGACTATTTTATTCATTTTTTTCTTCTTCTGTTGCTTACTCACTTATACTTTGCCTTTATCTTTATTTGTTATGCTTGGGGTCATTTTATAACTGAAATAAGGAACTTGGAGATACAGCCTGTATTGTTTGGTAAAGCACACCCCTGTTGCTAAACAGTAAGCACACACTGTGTAAGTGTCTAGTATCATAACCCAATGCTACCAGGCCATGTTGTTATCAAATAGTAAAACCAAACATCATTGGGCAGATGATCCAGAGTTCCCTGAACTAGCAGTAACTATTAAAACATTGTGTTACAAGAAGCTATCAATGATATTAACTTCATGTACAAATTGTGTTGCAATGCACAACTAGACATTTTTGTGCAGCATACATATATATGTAAAAATCTATCGAAGGGCCATGATGTATATTGTAGCTGCTTCTCCCTTGTGTAATGGTTATGACAGCAGTGTTTTATTTATTTACTATAAGTTTTAATATGATACGCTGATTGTATTTAACAAAATGTAGTTTTGTTTTAAGCTTGGATCTAAGTTATTTTAAAACATGTTTTTGTTACAAGTGCACTATGCAAATGGGGAGTAAGTGTTGCTATGTTTCATTGCCTCATTTTTTAATTGCCTTTTAACTAGATTGGTTAGCTGGTTCTTAAATAGTTGTGTGTAGGAATTGTTTTCAGGATCTGAGGAAGGCACATGCCAAAATCGCTTATCCTGTTCTTGTTTTTGTTGTATTAAAGTTCCGGTTTTATGTCTATGCTGTTACACTCCTTTTTTGTTTTCTTCTAATTTGTGCACTGGAGTGTTCCTTGGTGGTGCTACTGGATTTTGGTACTGTTCTCCCTTGGGTCATGACTTTTCTGTCTGTGCAACAGCCACGGTTTGTTTGTGTTTTTTTGTGTTTCAGTTCATACTTACCAAGCTATTAATAGTATAATTTGTTATGCTGCGTTTGGCATTTGGTCTGTACTTTTAAAGAGATGTGGATTGTGTTGAATTCTATGTTTAATATCTGTGTGGTTTCTTTAAACTGCTAAAGCTGTGCTGTGTTTGGTTATGCATCACATGACAGTTAAATGATTAATTCTGAAAATGTGTTAAACTTTCAATAAAACTTCCTGTTTGGGCATGCTTTTGTGCCTCTTTGTCTCTTATATTTTGTGAAAAGATGTTGTGAAGGCATTTTTCCCACCCCTGTTCAAAATGATTTTTTTTTTTTTTTTTTTGCAGTTGGGAGGGGAGATAGAGCCAAACGAGGGTCTTGTCCTGGGCTCCAAATGGCCTAGATACTTCTTTGCTTTTTCACGTCACAAATTTAAAGATAAACTAAACTGTATTGCATATTAAAGATTTATGTCTTATTTATTTATTTATTTCTGACTGCTTTTAAGTTGTTAATGGAAAACAAATGAAAACAATTAACAAGTAACTCTGCAAGGTAAGAGACAGAGCAAAATCCCATAAAGGGAAGACATCTCTGATCAACATTAGCAGAAAACTACGTTCTCTCATAAAAACATCCAAGGCCAACTTTGAGAGAAAAATCGCTAAGGACACTAAAGATAACCACAAAGCCTTCTTCAGCTATGTTAGAAACCTGGGCGGAAACCCTCAGATATGCTCAGAGTTAGTTTACAACAACAAAAAATACACTGAACCCACAGATATTGCCAACATTCTGGCTGACAGGTTCAGTGCAAATTTCTCCCCTCCCTCACCCCCAAAAGAAGAAATACTTATCCCAGCTGAATGTAATCTCCCTGTCATCCCAGATGTCCAAGTGAGAACCACCCTCAACAAAGCTAAAAACACAGCATCAATGGGACCTGACGGTATCCCGGGTTGCGTGCTACGTGAACTCCAAGAGGAGCTAAACCCGCACATAAAAATGCTATTTAACATTAGCCTTTCTACAGGATATGTACCTGAACACTGGCGTACAGCAACAGTGGTCCCACTCCACAAAGGGGGTACCTCTACAGATCCTGGGAACTACCGCCCCATAAGCTTAACCAGCCTGGTCTGCAAAGCTATGGAAAGAATCATTATGGAACTCATAAACAGAGACATAGGGGACCTACAGACACTTGACCCCACCCAGTTCAGCTTTGTAAAGGGCGGATCCTGCCTTTTGAACCTGGTTGACTTTTTTGAAACAGTCACTAGAGCCATTGATGAGGGCAAAGAAGTCCATACAGCTTACCTGGACTTGGCTAAGGCCTTCGACACAATACCCCACTCAGGCATCATAGATAAGCTCACCAGCTTAAACGTAAACCCTTATGTCACTAGATGGGTTGCAAACTGGCTAAAGGACAGAACCCATAAAGTTAAAATCGCTGGAGCAATGTCAGACTCAAAGCCAGTCACGAGTGGTGTCCCACAGGGATCTGTCCTGGGACCCCTCTTGTTCGGCATTTATTTCTCAGATGTTAAAGCAAACATGGGAGGGTTGTGGCTGACAAACTTACTTCTCAGATGACTGCAAACTAGGTGCCATAGTCGATACACCAGCAGACACATACATCCTACAAAAAGGCCTCACAGAAACGGACAACTGGTGCCGGAGTCACGGCCTTAAACTAAATGCCAAAAAATGTATAGTCATCCCCTTTGGGAAAAACAAAGTACCCACAAATTATCACATAGACAGCAACCCACTGAGTACAGAAAAAGTAATCAGAGACCTAGGGACCCAAGTCGACAGCGACCTCTCATTTGACACCCACGTTGCCAAAGTGGTTAGAAAAACATTCTACCTTGCACACCTCATCATGAAGGGATTCACATCCAGATCCAAGGATGTCATTGTACCCCTATACTCCTCCCTCATCAGACCCATGATTGAGTACAATGCCCCATTTGGTATGTACCTCACCTGGCATTTGCAACAGCTGGAGAGACCGCAAAAGTACCTCACCAAGAGGATCAAGGGTCTCCAACATATGTCTTATTCTGCCAGACTAAAGAAACTCCAGCTCTATTCAGTAGCATACCACCTTCTCAGAGGTGATCTCTGCCTGACGTACAAGGCCATGTCCAATCAGGATCTGACGGACATGCTCCACCTCAAAAAATCCAAATCCATCAGGACCACGAGAACTAAAGACTTAAACCTCGGCACAAGTATGAATAGGACATGCTGGAGGGATAGATTCATAACCCAGAGGCTTCCCATGCTTTGGAACAAGATCCCAGTTCATGTTAGGCAGAGCCCCTCACTGACTCTCTTCAAGAGAAATCTTGATGAGTGGATGGGAGATCGTAAGTTTACCCCAGGGGTCACATCTGTGTCACTGCTAGACAGGGGCACAGTAAACTAATTCTATTATATAAGGGGGCCTTCATTGTGGCACTACTAGACAGAGGCACAGTATTCTAAATCTATTCTGTGCATTTTTGTGCATTTTTGTACCATTTCATGGGGTGGAGAAAGCCACATCACTATGGCTAGGCTTACAAATGCCCCAGGGCAGATAGCCTAGTACTAAACTATGAAACTATGAAACTATGAAAAAGAGAATGAGGAAGGAGAGAGAGAGAGAGAGAGAGAGAGAGAGAGAAAGGCAAGGGAACTGTATATTGAAGTGGGGACTGAGAAAGATAGAAATGTTAATTTTTATCAAGGGACAATCCCATAGAACACTGATTGTGGAAAGTTACTCAGAAGTTGAAATTCTAGTTTAAAATAGATCTCTCCCATTGCTGTTTCCCCATATTTGTTCTTAAACAATCAAGAAAAAAACATGATTATCTTAGAACATCTCTTTTGAAAATAAAACATTTCTGATAAAAGATTGTTCAATGAAGATCCAATGTTTAATTTGAAAAAAAAATAATTTTTAAACATTGCTCTAGATAACAAAATATATGCATCCTAACTACTGAATAGAGAAACTAGATACATTTGATATTTTTCTTCAACATGTTGGAAGAATAATTGTGTGTATTTCTATTAATAATACAGGCATACAGCTGACAGGTTTGACATTTCTATCTTGATATTTATTTTTAATTACCTTCAGTCTTGCTGTGCATAAAAGCTGCTTCATACTTTCATACTGAACTTGAGTGGGAAACAGAGAGACATATGGCTCATTTAATTTTAGTCCATGATTCATCATATCAGTTCATCTTTGAAATCTGTCTAGTTTCTTCTAATAATAATGCGCTGCAGCGGTATGTTCCAATTTCCTTTAAAGAATGCATAACAAAAGTGATTAATGAGGAATCTGGGCTACAAATCCAAACTTAACAGGATTCAAAAAATGCCAGGATAATGTGGTCTTCCACAAAAATATATTAATTGCATAAACATAAAACAGGTTTATTTCATGTTTCCAAGGACTGTTTTTTCAAGGTATGAATTTGTAGTGATGAAAGTGAAGCAAACAAAGCTGTACATCAAACAAATGATAGACATCAGACTACAGATGTCCTAAACAGCACAGAAAAAAGCGAGCTGGAGGCAGATCAAACGTATGTCAAATTCACATGTTCAAAAAACTGGCCTAACAGGCAATGGACCTGCATGGTGAGTATGGCAGCTTTGCCAAACAGAACATATATCCGAGAAAATGTTTGTACAAATGCAGTTCAGGCTGTTTTGTTTTGTAGAACTGCATTACACAAATGCCATTTTCCATGGTACTCTAGACCCTAGGAATTGCATGTCAGGGAAAGTATCTTTTGCTTTAATATTTTAATAGGACAGCGGGTACATAAGAAGTCACAATGGACTGTCATGGTCATGTAATATGAGCTTGTCAGCAGTGAGTATACTTACTTATTTTTGTTTAATCATTTGTTAACTGTTACCTGTTAAGTGGGCTGGGCCATGCAACCTTTTCACCCATGACTTGGGAAGCTGACTCATGGAATTATACTAGTGACTTTGTTAATTTCTGCTCATTGCTGTGATTCTGCTAGAATATTTTGTTTTATACTTAAGCATACCTCTCAACCTCTTAGCTTAAGAAAGCTGGACAAAGTGAAAAATAATGGGGAAGGGGTCAAAGGTCTAGAAATAGGGACACATTTTAAATATTGCTCTTTTAAACATAGAGAGCTGTTAGAATGAAAGCTTTTGTGTAATCATTCATTTTCTAAGGGATACAAAGTCTGAAATATAAATGCATGCAATATTTTAGTGAATTCAATCTTCACAGATTTGCCAGAAAAACACTATTTTTCTAAGAGACATACCAAAAATATGAGGAGTAAATCTGGACATGCTGCAAAAATCTGAACAGTTAAGGGGTATGTGTAAAATGAATGTAAATTGCATGTATGTGATACAGAAATAAAGCAAACTGAAAGTATTAACTATAAGAAAAATGCAGCTTTGGTAAAGGTACGTTCTATCCATAATTACCAAGATTCACAAAATATCATGATATTCAGTACTCAGATTGAATTCCAGAACTGCACGTTATTTTCCTGGAGGAAAAAGTTAGTTTTCTCTGCCTTACCTATATGCATGTGTCACTAGGTTCATTAGTGACTGCTGACAGCACAATACCATGGGTCACAGAGACACAACTTGAATCACTGCAGCCCAATCCACAGCATCATGATCACAAAGTAATTGTTGTGGCAAGAACCAAGTCACAGCACCTTGCATAACCCGGGCTGAATAATTAATGCACAGCTAAAAGAGCTAGGGATCTGTAGGAAACACTTTTGGGAAGCACATGGAAGGTAACAAGGAAGCTAGGGATCTCTACGAAACACTTTTGGGAAGCACATGGAAGGTAACAAGGAGATCAACAGGTTGGGTAAAATGGAAGTTGAAAAATACAACACAGTCGATGCTGCCCTGCAGATACTGTGACATGTCTGTATTCTGAACCATACACAGATGGAAAATCCACATCTCTGTCAGAAGGACTACAGCTGCAATATAGAGTATAGCACTAACAGCCACCCACACATACTAGTGCTGTGAGTGCTAGTTACCATGGATGGGGCATAATGCTGGCTGCTGATGGCAGGGAAGATGTAGGAAGAGTAATCTACATCACCATGCAGCAAATTCAACAAATCTGTGTATGGAAGGTGCAGATATGGAGTGATATACCAGAGCTATTGTGCAACAGAATATCCTTTGAAGCAGTCCAGCATGCCCCATTTAAAACATTGCTTCAAACAGACCATCTTACATATATGGAGGAGGATGTATCCCACTTTGAAGTCAATCACTGAGGGTGACACGCAACTGAAATCAAAATGGTTATGCTTCAGAATGCTGCAGACCATAGTGGCAAAATCCCAATGGTGCTGATTACATCAGGTTAGAATCTGCTAGACCTCAGCAGCAGTGACTGTTACTTGATGGATGGTACCATTTTGATGAGGCGTGCCATCTGTCTACAGGTCTACACAATTCATACCAAAGCCCATACCAGAGTCACCAAAAATGTCTATGTGCCCTTTGTGTATGCACGGATGATAAGATGGAACCATCAATCATAAGATGGGCTGTTCCCAACCCTGATGAGCATGTCATTAGCTGAGTGGATAAAATCAGTCCTTTACTTCATCATCCTGGGCTTTGAAAGCATGTGTTAAATGCTATCTTCACCCATTTAACTCAACCAGCTTAAGAGAATGTTTGTTTTGTCTAGAATGGATTGTGTTTAGGAGATTGTGTCAACTTCAACTGAATCACAAATACCCTGTGCACTTTGAATTTTAGTTGGAAATTAAACAGTCACCTGTCCTTACCTTATTATCACCCTTTTAGGTCAAACATAACTTTTTAGGTATTCAAGTTATTATGTCTGAAGGCTTCTTTGATTAGCCAGAATGTTTCAGAGACAGTTACATATTTGAACATCACAAATCTTATGAAAGTTTTGATGGCCACGACATGACAATAATGCATATGTTGATTCTGATATTTTGGGTGGTTCATGTGGTCACAGAGGATGCCTCTGCATCACTCTCATTAGAGGACTATCCACTCCCCAAGAAATGACCAGTGAGGCCTTCTCAAGTGTATTTGGTTATTAATATCAGGCTGACTTCCAATCAGAACATCTAGGGGATATCAGGAATGTTAACTTAGTCTGGTGGCCCAACATTTTCATTTGCACATGCAGGTTCTAACAGCAGTTTTTTCTTCAGTGTTTTGACCAAACCTTATCATAATCAGGAAAGCTATTTTATACAGAAATGACTGCAAGTTTATAATAATTTTTAAGATTTTATGGCCAAATAGATGATTACATTTGGAAAGTAATCTTAATTTATGATTCATCATATGTTGTTGGTTAAATTTGAATTCAGTGTATTTTATAATGTTTTGTATAAGTATATGTATTTGTGATAAATGGTTGTGTATAGTAAATTTCTTTGGGTTATTGATGTGGAATATTAAAATTTTGTAGTCTGAGGAACTTTGATTGCGAACACTTTAATGAGCTGATTAAGAGTTATTAATTTGTTTGTATATAAAACTAACTTCAGCCTACTAATGTATTGTAGATGGCAGTAGTTACAATCATGCCTGCACAACTCTCTCTCTCTCTATATATATATATATATATATATATATACATATATATATATATATATATATATATATATATATATATATATATATATATATATATATATATATATATATATATATATACACACACACACACACACACACACACCAGCTGACTCCTATGAGATTTGAACCCCCTACCTCTTTAGCTATATAATCTAGAGAGCACAGTACTTAACATAAGCACCACCACAGAAGTCTGACTTTACACTCCGTCAGTGCATTATAGATAGGATTAGTGTCTCATTCTGTGTCAGAGAAGATACTGTAATGTTGAAGGTTTTGTTCAAATCCTTATATGTTGATATGATGTAAGGTCAGTGTTATGATCAATAATACATACATGCTGCTGCCATGTTAGCTATGCTGTTATTAAAGTTTACTGCAGAGCTAAAAGTGACATGTAGCTACCTGTCTTGGGTTTATGAGACACACACCTGTGAAACACAGGATGGACAATGAATCATTCATGGATCATCAGTTTATGATGATGGTTTGTAAACCTTAATGAATTGTACTGATATTAGCAATGGTATGTGCTTATGCATAATCAATGTGGACTGTCAGTAAAAGGCATTACATAATGTTCCATTACAGGAAGGATAACAAAGGATGATTTCTGTGCATCAAAGCTGCGTGCTGTTGTATGTTGTATATCATTTGTAAATGTCAGTGCTGCAGTGCAGACCCAACTATCCTGAATGAAGTGATCAATTAACCACACAGTTCACTGCATTTCACATGAGTATATTGCACAATTTCCATGTAATGAAGTAATATCATCCAGTACCAATACTTATTTTTGTTTGAAATCAATTCTTAAAGTGCAATGCTGAGAAATGTATTTGCACGGATGTTGGCAGTGTTAGTGCACACATGATTAGATTTTGATGTGTTGAAATTGTACTGTGAATTACCAGTGTTTAGTGATGTTCAGTGCTGCTCCCTGGTAACCTTTGCACAAATAAAAATCACAGAGGAAATGTTGTGATTCTGATGATATTTACAACAGATCAGGTTTATATTCACATGTTGCATACATATACTCTGCATGTTTTGTTATACCTTTCAAAGTTAGCTCCAAAGCTCAAATCAGATATGAAGTGCTGTGTTTGCCTTCCCCAATTGTGTGACAGTACACTGCAAGCAAAAAGTCCTCTGCTGACGGAAACAGTGAACTACTGCATTTGGTGTTCCTTCTACAGAGCAAATAGGCTTAGCTGTGATGTGTGGCTGTCAGCACTCTGGACAGTACTTTGTGAAGAAAATCTACCAGTTAACCTATTTTTCTCTGTGTCACAAGGTGTAAACTGTCCGAGCTAAATGAAAAAGTGGGTGTGATGCCTACCACTGCTACCAGTATGTGATGGCCACCAATATGTGTCATCACCACTCTGGGCCAGTAATCAAGGAGCCTGAATCCTGACCACTGACACTGGAGAGGGGCATACCCTTGAAATACAAATGGATACCCTCAGTATTTCCGGATGCAGACCTCTCTGCATCAAGTGCACTTTTCCCTTAAAAGCACACAGTGAACACACTCAAGCCTGGGGTCTGGAGGTCTCTAGGGTTAGGTCCTCAACCAAGTGTCCAAGCCAAGTCCTCAAGCACTCTCTCTCTAAATCCAGTGCTTCATGTCCCTGCTCCAAGTAGCTGACACACACACTCTTTAAGATTTAATTTTCACACACACCTGGGGGAGTCTGGCACAGATAACCCTCTCTACCAATTTTGCCAAGACTATAAGGTAGTTATCACTGCCATGAGTCAGTTACTATAAGGGTCTTAAAAGGGTATCCAATTATACTGTGTAATATTAACACTAATACAAATAGTGGTAGTTCAACAGGATGGCTAGGCCTCCTGGAGTGGCCCACACAGTGTCAGCACATAAATATAACCACTCTCCAAGGTTAGGTACTTTCTACAAGGATCAGCCACAATAATTATCTACAAGGATCAATCACAATAAAAGTTTTAAATATATTTAATAATAAATAATAAAAGAGCATGAAAATATTGAATATATATTGACAGTAGACCACAGAGTTCAGATCAGAGGAAATATTAAAAAGAGCATTGATGGACAGACTCGGGCAAATAAAGAAAAGCAATATCTAAACTAAGCTTCACCATATTCCTGACTGAATCTAAGAGAAGTTTACTGTTCCCTAGTTAAGTTACTTACTATCACAAGGCAGGATGATGTAGGTGAGGTCTTTCTAGTCATGCTTCCAAAACAGAATACTCAGTATGCTAAGATTTCTCTTTGTAATATCTAAAATATAATTTCTAAGAGGGCTGGCACAATGACCTTATCTAGTCAACTGATTCTAGGTTCTCACAGTATTCCCCTTTGAAGTTGAGACAGGACGTTAACACAGACAGCCACAATACACATCCAAATGTTTATGGCAGTGCCTGGAACCTCCCCTCTTTTCACTGAGCTAATGGATGAAGGCTCTTCCTCAAACCCAGTGACTCTGGTCCTATTCAGAACTGTGGGGTGCCTTTTAATGGCTTAACAGCTCATTTATGAACCTATACCTCACTGGCCATCTTCAGGAGAAATCTTGATGAGTGGATGGGAAATAGAAAATTCACACAGGGATCACTCCAGTGGCTCTACTCAACAGAGGCACTGGCAACTAAGGTTGGATGGCACAATGCCAGGGTAATCCTATGGGCTAGGCTTGTAAAGGCTCCAGGGCCATTAGCCTAGTACACACCTATGAACACACCTATGAACTTATTTACATTTCCCTTATTTTTCTTAAAGTTAACATCAGCTGTGCCAGTATCATCTATTAAAACATCTGCATTTAATTCAGCTACAAAAATACATGTACATTTCAGCAGGGTGCATTTTTGATACATTTCAACACAAGCACAGCTCACAAATACATTTTCAGCACAAGCATCTGTACAAAATCAGTTTGATATACAAATAACATACAGTTCTAATACATTTGCAACACAAGCATCTTGTATAAGTCATTTTGATATTCAAAGGACATATCATTCTTTACAAAACTCCAGCTGGCTATGTTGGCACTTGCCCATATTATCACATTTCTCAAAGATTCACGCTAATTTTTCAATTGACCATTGAGAAATGTAGCTTGAGAGAAATAAGTCTATATGGAAATGTGTTACCCCACTCCCTGTCTTGAGAGCCCATCTGGGTTGGCATTGCTGATCCAACTACGGTGTCGTACTGTCATGTCATACGCCTGCAATTCTAAGCTTAACCTTAATAACTTGGCAATTTGCTGGCTGGCTCTTTGTAGCCATGTTAAAGGATTGTGGTCTGTAACTACAGTGAGTTTCCTTTCATACAGATAAGGCTGAAGTTTCTGCAGTGCCCATACTTGGCTAGACATTCCCTTTCTACAGCTGCATAACATTCCTCCCAGGTTGGAGTCTATGGCTGAGATATTCCACTTGATGCTCTTCTCCCTCTGAGGAAACCTGGCTAAGTACATCTCCCACCCCATGGTTTGAAGCATCCATATGCACAACAATTTATTTGCTGTAATCTGGACTGGCTAAAACATGGGTTACTCCCAAAACTCCTTTAAGCTTCTGGAATGCCTGCTCACATGCTGGAGTCCACACTACCTTATCTGGCCTATTTTTCCTTGTTAGGTCTGTGAAGGGAGCAGCTATGTTACTATGACTGGGGACAAACTTTCTATAGTACCCAGCTGTCCCTAAGATTTCCCTCACCTGCTTTTTGGTAACAGGGATAGGCCATGCCTGAATGTCTTTCACTTTGGCAGGTTCTGGCCTGATCATACCACTCCCTACTCTATGTCCCAGGTAGGAGACCTCTACCAAACCCACCTGACCCTTACTGGGCTTAATGGTCAACCTTGCCCGCTGCGATTTGCCCAGTACCTCCCTGACATGTTGAGAGTGCTCTTGCCAGAAATTGCTGTAGATGCCAATATCATCCAGGTAAGCAAGGGTATAATCTCCTGCTCTTAATAGGATATAATCTACCAGCCTCTGGAAAGTTGCTGGGCCATTTTTCATCCCAAAAGGCATCTTCGTGAACTCATACAAGCCAAAAGGAGGCACAAAAGCAGACCTCTCTCTAGCACTGGGAGTCAAGGACACTTTCCAGTAGCCCTTGGTAAGATCAATAGTTATCATATACTTAGCCCCACCCAGCTGCTCTAAGGCTTCCTCTGTCCTAGGCATGGTGTAAGCATCTGACTCTGTGTGACTAGTTTCCTGTAGTCCACACAGAACCTGGTGCTGCCATCCTTCTTTGGTACCAGCACCATTGGAGAGGCCCAGGGACTGCTGGACTCCTGGATTACTCCAGTTCCAACATCTCCTGTATCTCCTCCCTTAGGGTCTGTCTGACTTGCTCAGGCAGTCTGTAAGGGGCCTACTTTGTAGGTTCTTGTGGCCATATAACCACATGGTGCTGCACCAGGTGGGTGCACTCTGGTTTCCCAGTGAACATGTCCCCAAACCTCTGTAACACTGCTCAGATTTCTCAAACATGGGTAGGGGATAGCCACTGGGACATTGCTATCCTTTCCACTGAGGTGTCAGTCTGAGCCTCACTGAGGAGATCAGTCACCAGATCCCTCTCAGACTCCTCCTGCCATCCACTGCAAATACTCAGCTCAAGGGCTTCTCTGTCATAGTAAGGCTTCATCATGTTAACCTGGTACAATTTGTGCCCCTGCCTCTTGACTAGCAGCTCTACCATGTAGTTAATGTCACTGACCTTCCTTACCACATTGAAGGGTCCCTTACAAGCTGCCTGCAGTTTATTGTGTCTCACAGGAATGAGAACCATCACCTGCTGTCCCACAACATACTCTCTGGCTCGAGCATTCATGTCATACCTCACCTTTTTCTGCTGTTGGTCTCCTGACAAGTTGTCAAGGGCCAAGCTCATAAGCTCCCTAAGCCTCATCCTTGTGCCACAACAGACTTCGTGTGGGATTCATGCTTACCTTTCCACTCATCACGAATCAAACCTAAATGTCCCCTGACCCCATGCCCACACAGCAACTCAAATGGTGAAAAACCTGTGGATTCCTGGGGCATCTCTTTCTATAAGGAAACACTAGATGGGGAAAATATTTGTCTCACTCCCTCTTAAACTGGTCTGCAAATGCCCACAGCATGGTCTTTAGTGTAGAGTTTAACCTCTCCACAAGACCATTAGTCTGGAGGTGGTCTTTAGGTGCTTTACCCCACAGTTCTCCTATAGATAAGCCAGAAGATCTGACATGAAATTGGCTCCTCTGTCAGTCAGTATTTCTCTTGGGAAACCTACTCTGCTGAAAATCACTAGCAAAGCATTTGCCACCTTCTCTGTCTCAATGGAGGCCAGAGCCACAGCCTCAGGGTATCTAGTAGCATAATTTACTACCACTAGGATATACTTCTTCCCTGTGGAACTTGGGGTGCTCAGAGGCCCCACAATATTCAGAGCTACCCTCTGAAATGGCTCCACTATCATAGGCAAAGGCATTAAAGGAGCTTTAAACTTGTCTCCTGTCTTCCTAATTTTAGGCATTGCTCACAGGGCCTGCAGTACCCTGTTACATCCCTGGCAATCCCAGGCCAATAAAAGTCCTACATAATATGTCTCTTGGTATGCTTATGGGAATGTAATGGGATATGGTTAGAAGTGCCAGATGGTAGGCTCTGGGCACTACCAAGTGCTGTACTACCTCACCTTCTAGTCCACTCCCAGGAGTTCTCTCTCTATAGAGTAACTCTTTGTTCCAGGATACAGATTTCCATTTTCCTTGAGAAACAGGTGCCTCCCTACCTTCCTTCCACAAGCCTTGTAATGCTGGGTCTGAGACCTGAGTCTGTTTTAGTTCTCTCTTTGTAACTCTTCCCAGGTCCCCCTCAACAGGAAGTCTGGTATCCTCTGACAGCGGTGCCTTACTGTCAGCCTGGGTACTACTACTCACCTCTGCACTTGCAGTAACTCTGTCTAAGGGAACATCAGTACCCACCAGCAGCAGTGGCTCACCTTCAATCTCCCTGCTACAGGGTAGCTCCCTCCTTGAAGTAGCCACATCACCAGTCCTGGCTTCAGGTGTTCAATCTGTTTGGGTCTCCCCAGGCTATCAGACCAACATGCTTGTCTCCAACCCTGACTGTGTGTTACTGCATGCACACAAGGTACTGCATTTTCAAAATCATTCCCTGTCAAGAAATTTGCAGGGATATCCTCAAACACACCTATTTTCTTGCTTACTCTTCCACCCTTCCATTCAAGGTGAACCCTAGCCAAAGGCATTTGGAATGGGATCCCTCCTGAAGCTCTGACTGGAGTGGACTGCCCAAGCAAGGACTGGTCTTCTTTAACCACTGCAGGCTTCACAATAATTATATCAGAGGCTGTGTCTCTCTTGGCAGTGGGCTGTTTTCCATCCATGATTGGATATAAACTCTGCTGAAAGTTTGGTACCCCTGTTGTCTCCAGATAACTTACTACTGGCATTCTGTTATTCCCCCATGCTGGCTCCCCCACTTTTTGCTCCCCACCTTGTCTCCATGGACAGCTATATGCTACTTTTTATTTATTTATTTTTATTTAGCATTTATTTTACCAGGATAATGTCCCCATTGGTTACATTTAAAACATTTAATCCCTGATTCTGGCTGTGTACCTGAACTAGTCACTTCCCCTGTTACTGGCAGACTCTGTCAGGGTGGTTTAGGCTGCCCACCATGGGTTCCTTTATATCCATTTGCAGCACTGGGTATCCCTTTCATAGGCAGTGATACCCTGCTTTCTAGGTATAGATCTCCCTTTTTCCTCAACTCATTTGCAGAGTTGCATTCCCTGTCTGCCAACCAGATTCTCATATCCTCAGGCTAAGTGCTGAGGGCTTGTTCCCTCACCAAAAGGTCTGCCAGCCCTTGAAAAGTTGTGACCTGACACCCACTCACCCACCTATGAAAATAAGTGCTTAGTTCAGAAATATAATCACATACACTTTCATCTGCCTTGCGTCTATGCTCACAAAACGTTTTTCTGTAAGCTACTGGTGTTAACTTAAAACATTATAATAAACAGTGCGTCACTTTTTCATAATCTAAACAGTCAGTATCAGACAATTTAGAAACAACAATTACAGCTTTACCATGGAGTAAGGGGGTCAGGAACCATGCCCAGAGCCCTTGGTCAACATTATACAGTTTGCATACTTGTTCAAATACATAAATAAAACTATCAAAATTATCACCTTCTTGGTACTGAGGAAGAACTTTACTGACCTTTATTGCTTCTGGGGTATGGTTACTCTCTTCCCCATTACCTTCATGACCCTGGTGAAAAGTCAACATTTCCTTTTTTTCATGTTGCCTTTGCCTCTCATTTTCTTTGGCTTCCAGACGTCTCAGTCTTTCTTTTTCTTCAGTCTCCAGATGCCACATTTACTCTGCTGATTCTAATTGCAACTGTTTTGTCTCCAGTTCCAGTCTCTTTAACTCTAGATGGATTTTGAAGTCCTCTGAGGAAACATTGAACTGTCCTGTTTCTGAGACATGTAAGGCCCCGTCAACAGACTGGTTATTCTCCTGGTTACAGGTCTGTGATGCAGTTGTAATTAAGGCTGCAATAATTTCCTCTTTAGTCAGATTGGCACAGCCCCAGTCCTTTGGTTTGGCACATCTCAGCCAACTGGTTCCTGTCAGCTTGTCATAATCCTTTGCTGACATCCTTGCCTGCTCTCCCTGACTAACTATGCTAACAAAAAGTAAATAAATAAAACTATTGTGATATGAAACTCTGAAAGTCTACTTTGTGGGTGCTTGAGAGCACAAACACCTTTTGTAGTGACCACTCCTTACAGGTTACAGGAATTCAATATCCACACTACCACTCACCAAGATGTGATGTGGTATGATTCCATCACACTGCCAACCAATATGGGATGCCTACCACTGCTACCGTTTGTGATGGCCACCAATATGTGTCATCCCATTGCTGGGCTAGTAATCAAGGAGCCTGAATCCTCACCATTGACACTGGAGAGGGATGTTCACTTGGAATACAAATGGATACACTCAATAGTTCTAGATGCAGATCTCTCTGCATCAAGTATAATTTCACTTAAAAGCACACAGGGAACACACTCAGCCTAGGGTCTGGAGGTCACTGTATCTGTCTCCCTCCAGGTCTCCAGTAAGACTCCTGACTGGCATGGCTGTAGGATTAGGACCTCAGCTGAGTGCTTGACCCATGTCCTCCTGCACCCTCTCTGTAAACTCAGTGCTTCATGTCCCTTCCCCAAGTAGCTGATACACACACTCTTTAAGATTTCATTTTCACACACACACACACACACACACACACACACACACACACACACACACACACACACACACACACACACACACACACACACACACACACCTGGGAGAGGCTGATACAGATTACCCATTCTGCCAACATTGCCCAGACTATAAGGTAGTTATCACTGCCACCAGTCAGTTACTATCAGGACCTTAAAAGGGTTTCCAAATATACTGTGTAATATTATTTCTAATACAAATGGAAGTAGTTCACTAAGACAGCTATGGATTCTGGAGTGGCCCACACAGTGTCAGCAAATAAATATCAGCATTCTCCAAGGTTAAGTACTTTCTGCAAGAATAAGCCACAATAAAAGTTTTAAATATATTTAATAATAAATAATAAAAGAGCATGAAAATACTGAATATATATTGACAGCAAACCACAGAGTTCAGATCACAGGAAATATTGAAAAGAGCATTGATGGACAGACTCAAACAAAGAAAAACAGTATCTAAATTAAGCTTCACTATATTTCTGACTGAATCTAAGAGAATTTTACTCTTCCCTAGTTAAGTTACTTACTACCGCAAGGTAAGATGATGTGCGTGAGGGTCTTTCTAGTCAGTCTCCTCAAACAGAATACGCAATACTCTGAGATTTCTTTTCGTAATATCTAAAATTTAATTTCCAAGAGGTTTCGCAAAATGATCTCATCCGACCACCTGACTCTAGGTTCTCACAATATTCTCCTTTGAAGCTGAGACAGAATATTAGCACACACAGCCACAATACATATTCAAATGAATATGGGAGTGCCTGGAACCATCCCTCTTTTCACTGAGGTAATGTACAAAGGGTCTTCCCCAGACCCAGTGACTCTAGTCCTATTCAGTACTGTGGTGTGCCTTTTAATGGCTTAACAGCTCATTTACATTCCCCTTATTTTTCTTAAAGTTAACCTCTGCTGTGCCAGTATCCTCTATTAAAACATATACATTTAATTCAGCTACAAAAATACATAGGCAAGTTATTCAGAGTATGACTTTTGCCTAATGATGTATATGAACCATTGTGAATATGAAAAATTTAAGCTTACAGACTCAGTCATTATCTCTAGACCCCACCAATGAATTCCTGCTTCACACGTCAAAATCATACATTTGAAGGCACAGTGATACCCTATGTAGCCAATAAAAGATGCAGATTTTATTCTTCAGCAAAGTAATGTCAGACAAAAATGCCACAACATGATATTTACATCCATCAGCCTAATGAATATCACAAAGTGTTGAGAGAGAAGGAATGAAAATAGACACAGATAGAGAGACACATATTAAAGGGCGTTGTTATGGGTCATTAATGTACATCTTTATGGTGCATCCTCAGTATTAATCAGTCATG
The DNA here is from genome assembly GCF_019279795.1 of Protopterus annectens. Classification (NCBI taxonomy): domain Eukaryota; kingdom Metazoa; phylum Chordata; order Ceratodontiformes; family Protopteridae; genus Protopterus; species Protopterus annectens. The sequence goes on from NC_056744.1 coordinate 915,576,320, forward strand.
CTCTATATCAGTAAGCGATGGCTGTGAGGCTGTAGGATAGGTTAAAACTTATGCTGACATGGCTGGAGTAAGGGTGGTTTAGTGATTTGTTCTTATGGGCATGGATACATTTGCAACAATATTCAAAATCAGTTCAGGAAAGCTTGTTAATGGATAAGAATTAAAATGTATATCATTAAACATATCATACAGTATATCATCACAGTAAGAAATAATGTGACATACATCTGAACTTGAACCTTTGATGATGTGACTAAAAAGCAATCTTCAGACAAGTGATTTATGTCAACACTCAACAGAGGAAGTTGCACTTCTTACATCAAGTAGTCAAAGAACTGTTCGAGTAACTGTTTCAAAGTATTGTCTTTATTCTGCCTTTACTCTGTATTCTGATACTGAAGCATGTTTAAGCACCTTTACGAGATGATAACCAGACTACTGCAGGTGATGGCAACAACTGAGCAGGTTTTGCCATAGGATATAAAGAACCATTCACTATCACTTGGCATCGGTACATGATGCCAAACTCTGAGCAAAGGCTGAGGACAAAAAAATGAAGACTTTCTTTTAGGCCATTTTGGGCTCTGTGTATAGGTGTGGTTCTGTTTTTGGCCAGATTAAATGGGTGAAAAATGGGTTGATAAGAAGTGGTCCAACAAGGGATCAGCAAAGGAGAGGAAACAGGGGAAAGAACAGAGGAATGTGCAGGAAGATAGTGGGAGAGAACCGCAGCTATCCACTTCTTTACAACTTGAATGTAGAAGTGTAGCCAAAATTTGCTGATTTTGGACTGTCACCACAGCAAGGGTAGGTGACAACGATAGAATAATGTTGTATAGCCAATTGCACCAAATCAAAGGTGCCAAAAAAACACATATAAAAAGTGGAGCACTATGTTGGGGTCATTATTTGTTTGTGGGACAGGTGCCCATTTTTTTTTTTCTTTCAAAGAGAGAGAAATGTTGGGGAAGGTCTTAGGTGACTGTCAGGTGGGAAGGTTTGATGAGGAAGCAGGTGAAGACATATGGGACAAACAAGACCAACAAGGATGGTGATGGACACAAAAGGTTGGGGGACACCATGATTGGGGATAAGTGGAAGCATCAAAGTTACTCCCACGTCAAGCCCAAAAACAGTGAGAATCTACTCCTTACCCTCAGAACTGTCATTATTGTCTCCTGTTTCAGTTTCCTGTGTCAGTGCTTGATGTGGCATTGTCTTAGCAATGTGATGAAGCACCTTTTCAACATGGCTAATTCAGGCACTGAGGCCTCTTTCTGTAATATCCTCTACCAGTCCTGTCATCTCCTGGTGATTGACAAAATCATGATCTCCACTTATACTACCCCTGGAGGGTAGCAGTGCACCAGCTGCTGGGGTACAGCTAGCTGATGTGGATGAGCCAGGTAGGGTAGAAGTTGTGGAGGGACCGCTGACAACTTGGGATCTGAAGTGCTGGATGTTGATACCGCAACCTCTGGAGGAATGGCGGGCCAATCCACAATGGTCAGTCTATGTCTCTGTGCTGCATGTCAGGTTTTATAAGCAGAAATGTATGACAACAGAATATTTTTAAGCCATATAACATATTCCCCCACCAAAAAAAAAAATAGAGAGAAAGAAATGGTGGAGTGAGACAAAAGAGAGAGTGAGAGAGAGAGAAAGTGAATTAGATTAATGGCATATTACATGACTATATAATTTCAGAAAATAAACAGCTATAATTATGTATTCTATACACCTTTGCCACATCTAAGTATGATGGGAATGTCTTACTATGTTTTAACATTAATCAATTGCACTGCTATGATATAATGCATACAACTATTTATTACAGTATTGCTATATACACTTGCCATAGTTATTAGGCTTACATTAAGACCCGATGCATATGTACCCTATGCTAGTCTGAGGCAAGTTAACCTCTCTTGGTGCACCTCACAGTTTGCTGCAATGTCTTCATCAGCTGTACAAAAAAGAAGAAGACAATAAGAAAGATGAAAGCATATTGAGTAAGAGTCTTGGCTGGGTGCTGTATTATATATCATTTAATACAGATAGGTCAGTATACTTACAAAACTGTGGGATGTCAGCAGTTCTAAACTCATCCTCCCATCAGCTAAGGAGGTCATTCTTGCCCTGTTTTAGGTTATTATAGTGGTGATGACAATTGTCTCCAGTGTGTGTGATGCCAATTACACTGGAGACAGCCTTGGCTAAACTGTTCCATCCCTCAGTCTTTTACTGAAACCCAGTATAGTCTCCTGCAGCAGCCTATAGCTGTAGTGCTTCATGAGGAGTGCCACAAAAAAAAAATCCTGGACTCCTCAACACTCCATCTCTGTGATCTAAATTCAGCACCATCGTCTACTGCACCAACCATGCCTGCAGAAGTCAAGCAGCAACTCTAAGGACTAATTGACATCAATCTCCAATCTCACATTTAATTGCTAAAGTGCAAGCAAGCACAACCATGCCAACTGCATTTGTGCAATGGTAAGCACAAAGAGGCACGTGTAAGCAAGATGGAAGGCATTTTATCAAACAGCAATGAAGGTGTGACACATGGCAGTGACATTTGCCATGTGTGATGCTAAACATATTCACACTTTTTCATATGGTCACCACTGACAGCCTCAATGGCTTGGCTTGTTATATTTGGTGTTTTACAGATTAAATAGAATGGCTTGGCATATAACTTCCTGGAATGTGGGAATCAAACCTAAGAAAGAAATAATGCATACATTTCAAATAAAGCGTGTATTTTTCAGTGAACTCCCTTTCAGCCATCATTATTACAGTCAAACTACATTCAGTATCAATGGATCTATAATTCAGATAGTCCTATATGTGTGTAACTTTAAGAAGTCCTATGAAATGCATTCCCATGAAAGAGGTATTATTACTGTTTATGAATGTATGCCAGATGGGTAGACTTTCATGAGCTGATTAATACAGGATGAGGTATGACACATACATATTTCAGTACACATACTGTCCTAAACAGAGTTGAGCTTTGTGAGGAGAAAATATGATAATCACTTAAGAATTTTACCCATCATAGATATGTAAGTGCCTTTTTAATTTATTATCATAACTATGCTGCTTAAACATTTACTCACACATTCAGCTGTGTTTCACAACTAAATCATCAATGAGTAACTTACAAAACTATAAGTATCAAAGCATTAATGAGACATTTCTTGCAATAAACATAATTATGGCACCATTTGTATGTAATGTTACCTTCCTAATCATAGTATTGTTAGAAATTGCATTCTGACACCCTTTTTAAAAATAAGTGTTATGTAGATTTGAACCCTGGATAACCCATGTCTTATCTTTAAAGTTAGTGCACTTAAACCTTGTGTCACAGAGTCAGCTGCATACAGCTACATACAGCTGTATATTCTCCACTCTGTACTGTCTGGAGTGCTGACATTCACATATTGCCACTAAGCATGTTTACACTACAGTAGACTGGCCAAATAACATTTTTCTCTTTTTTTCTTTAAGCAGAGAAGCTTAATTGCACTGCTTAGCAGCGAGCAAGTGCACACAGCAAGAAACAGGTAAAAAAAGCATATAAAGTTCTGATGAAAGTAGGTCATAAATCTGGAGTGATCATTTTCACATTTCCTTTACACTGTATGGATTTGAACCACAGAGCATCTCTGTTGAGGTGGCCAAAGTTGCTGGATTTACACTTCTGCCACAGAAACAGGTGCACTACATTTGTACATCACTCCCTCTTTAGTAATACTGCACAACAGTGACAAAAAAGTGTTTGCACCAGCAGAAGAAATTAAACCAAGCCATGGTATAAGTTGGTGGTTGGTTTTGTGTAGTTTATGGCTATAATCATTGAGAAGGACCACTCACAGACTTTGCATATACTGAGCTATAAGTAGTAGCCAGGCTCTGGTATGACCAGGAGTTCCAGAAGGTAGGAAATAGTCAATGGAAATGGTAAAGAAAGCCACTGTGACTCTTGGTTAGGAGTCAAGACTGACAGGTCCAAGATTACACAATGTGATAGGGCAGAGCAAGCAATGTCCAAGGTGAAATTCATTTGGGGTTTTTCACACAGAAGAATGTTCATAGCCTTCCTGTAGATTTCTTCATGCCTGTTCACATGGTGGGGTTAGACATTCAACCATCAGAAGCTGGTTTAAGAAGGATTATAAAGGAGGCAGGCCCAACAATAACCCTGAAGTTAAGAAGAATATACCTGCAAACTGATCCAGAAGTGAGTAGTCCTCTTTTCAGGGCTTCAGGGGATCTGGCACCTTTCAGAGTTCCAAATAATCCATTCAGTGACCACTCACCCATCAGTTCTGATAATTTATCTGGTATTCTAAAAAGATTATCCAGAGATCAGCAATCAGCTTTTGAATTGATTTGAAGTTTTACTTATGGGTCTTCCATCAAATCTAATGCTCCTCTTGAGTCTTCAACCAATAAGAATTTAAAGCCAGTTCAAAAATGGGAGGGAATTTTTTAAATGCAAGTTTGACATATATTTTAACTTGTTCATATAGAAAATCTGGATAAACCCTCTTGAAAAGTAGGTAAATGCAGCCAAAAACCTGGACACTTAATTGCAATAAAATGTTCATATGAATTAGCAGAACTCTTTTCACTATAATGCATTCAGAAAGCCAAGTTAAATATGTGTGACAGTAACAAAATGACACAGAACAACCAGCAAAAAAAAAATGGAAAGGGCTTAAGGGACAAGTAGCCTACTGGGAGGATTTCAGTAGTCATGCAGGAATGAGACAAAGCTTGAGACAAAGGCATTTACAGTAAACAGAAAAAAAGCATAATTGTGACTTTTCTTTTTGTAAAGTCCTGTGCTACGTCTCATTAGTACTGTAAAATAGTATTCAAACAATATCTCATACTAGTCTAAAATGCAGCCATTTGTGCTTAGAGTATTATCTGGTAAGGAATGACTGAAATAAACCTCCACTATTGCCACCAAATGAGAGGCCACTGACCACGTGGCTCTTAGACACCGTGTTTTAGAAGGACTGGCTTGCTGGTGTAATGAGATTCAATATCATTGCAGGAAAGGCATTCTATATCTTACACAACAGAACTGTAGTTCATTAAGCATGTACAGTAAAACTGCAGTAGTTCAGCATTACATATACCAATACCATAACACCATTAAATGCACACTCCACAGAGTGCAAGCTTTCTGCACTCCCTCCCCAATACACACACACCACTGCTATTTATAAATTGACACTTTGAGGTCACATGATTGCATTTTATGAAAATATAAAGTTTCAAATGACTGTCATTATTTGGTGACCACAGTCATCAAAGCCATGTCTAAAACTACAAACTTTACAAGGAACAGAAGAAATATATAAGGCAAAAATCAGGGAGATTCATCAAAAACAGGGACCCTTGAGAGTCATGATAGTTAATACATGATAACTAAATAAATTACTAATGTTTTTAAATTGCCAACAGCATACATTTCAGCCTTGTACTCCAACTACTGCCCATAGATCATCTTTGGCTGACCTTCTGATGCAAGAAATTCCTTAGGGACGTGTTACCTATTGTCAAGTCTCATTGTTTTCCAGATTGAGCATAAGGAGTATTATGGTCATCATAAGACATGAGTACATCAATTTATGGTTTTGGAGCTGCAGGCCCCCTTTGCCAGGGAGTAAGTAATGCAGGTGAAACATCATACAGAAAAGTTGTTCTCTTTATTTGCTTTTTTAGGAGGAGTTTGGTTCAGCCTTCCAAACTAGAATTCACATGCTCATTACTGAACTGCATAGTGTGAAGTTAGCTACCAATGAAGATACAGTCCCTAGCTCCAAAACAAAACTATCATAACAGCACTACTTTCTTACAAATTGCATGTGTGCTCTGTAGTAGTCTCACTGTGCAAGTCATAAAGCTCTTACCAAGGTTGTTAACTTATTCTGCTTAGGCTGTAACCTGCACCACAGCTGCAAGCCAAAAAGTGTTAAAGGTGAAGCCGATCTTGATTAAAAAGACTCTAAGACCAAAATCTAAAAGTATCACTCAGTATATCATAGCAGCCTGTTATTTCCCTCATAAATTTAGTATTTACAACAAAATACATGACAATTGAGAGGAATGCTTTCAGACTAAGAATCAAGATGTGAGAGTCACTGACTCTTTTAACTCTCTTCCATTTGGTTAATTCAGAGTCTATCCATTAGGTCTAGTCAATGGAACTTGACAAATAAAGACCCAGTATGGTACCAAGCAGACACAGACTCCATCTCTCAGATATCGGGTGGGATTTTTTTTAAATCTTGATCTCAGTTCAGTGCCTTTTCAAAAGGTTTGTTTATGCACAGCCAGATTATGGTTCAATCCAGTTAATTTGAGGTTAACTGTAACCAAGTTCATCATATTCTTTAGAAGACTTAGACAAGTTGTTAGTGTCGAAATATCACTCCACGAGGACACGAATTCCACCAAAAAGTTTAATGAACAGCAAGGCACAAACACAATACTCCAACACTGACCTAGGTTTCGTCCTGTGGACTTCTTCAGAGTGTTGGAACCATCATCATATATACTAAGCATCAATTAGTCAATAAACATAGTTAATTGATTAATTACACTAAGCTGTGAAACTGCAATACAAAGAAAAAACATGACAGCTACTACTACACCCTGTTCTACCTAAACTAAAATAAACCCCTGCATACAAAATTAAAACATGAATAGTACACAATACCCAATGTTATGCATTAAAATGTTATTGAATGTGTAAGACTACTTAGCTAAATGTAAATTATGCATGGCATTTTATGTGGGCAAGACATGCAGAAAATTTAGGGACAGAATAAAGGAACACGTCCTGGATATCCAACATCAAAAGCCCACAAATGCCTTAGCAAGACACATTGCAACATACAAAGATCATAAATTTTCTTTTTGTATAATAGAACAACTGGTCCAGGACCAACAAGGTAGGCTAACTGAATATCATCTTGATGTATGTGAGCTTAAATGGCAAATGATATTAAATGCACATTTTTATCCAGGCCTCAATGAATTTATATCTATTAAACCATACTTGAGGCTGCAAAATATATTGGGATAATCATGTGTGGTTTAACTATGGTATAACTAAAGTATGGCCAGTATTTTAGTTATATTATATTATATTATATTATATACAGTGGTCATGCAGAATGTTATATTTTTATAACTTTTTTTATATATAACATTTACATAATTCCAACATATTACAGTTGGATTTTAACAACAATTTTAATGTAGTTGACAGGGCTAGTAAGGTACTTGGATAATTATGTTGGTCTAAGAATGATCTTCATTGAAGACAAATTGAGATGTTTGAGAAATCTAACTGGTCACAATGTCTAGAAGTATCCTTGTAATATGTGAGTAACGTGTAGCTACCTCAACCAGCACCCTCTACCGATCCCCCAAACTAATGTCCCACCCCCTTCAGCTTTTCAATAGCAAAAAAAAAGAAAGCAAACTACAGGAATGCTTTCTGCAGACAGTACTCATTCCACTCCACCCCCTCAACTCTTTAAATGAAGAGTAAAACAAATATGTCTGCAATCAGGTACCTGCCCCTCCTTCCTTACATTTTAATAAAATAAATCTTTTTTTCTTTTAAACTGCAGCAAACTGCTTGCTACAAATATAGAAAGAATTTGCTATAGATTATACCCCTCAAGGAGTGCTACAGCACTCAGATTTGATATTATTTTGTTTTTCTTTTTACTTTTAAACTGTGGCAAACTGCTTGTTACAATGTGGCAAGCAGTTACTAGAGTTTATACTCCACATGAAGTGCTACAGTTTTTTTTTTACTTTAAACTGTAACAAACTGCTACAATTTAGATCACACAGAGAGTGCCATAGCACTCAGGTTTGACAGCAAATGCAGTACCAATTTTAGCTTTTCTCAGTGTCTTATATCTATTATCAGTTATATCTGAGCATAGCTGCTGAAGCTATTGCCTATCCCATAAGCATTCTCATCAACCGCTCAATCCTGGAATGTACTGTGCCCCAACTCTGGAAACAAGCCTTTATCATCCCTCTACATAAAGGCGGTAGCAACTACAATGTCAACAATTTCCGTCCCATCGCTATCCTGTCCCCCATCTCCAAGCTTCTAGAAAAGTGTATCCAACTTCAACTACTACCACATCTTCTAGAGAACAAGCTTCTCACACCTACACAACACGGCTTTAGGCCAAATCATAGCACCATGACAGCCCTCCTCTCCTATCTCGAAACCGTAAACAAAGCACGCGACTCTGGCCAAATTGTCTCCACACTACTACTCGACCTCTCTAAGGCTTTTGATACTATCTCACACAGTCTGCTCTTAACAAAACTTTCAAAACTTAACCTTTCTCCCTCCTCTGTGAACTGATTCTCCAGTTACTTATCTAACAGATACCAAGCTGTAAAATGGAAAAAGGCCACTTCTTCTTTTCTCAGCACCCCCACCGGAGTTCCCCAAGGCTCTATACTTGGTCCTCTTCTCTTCAACATATTTATAAATGATTTTCACAAATCTATCCCATTCTCTAACATCATCCAATACGCTGATGATTCTACCATTATCTGCTCTGCCACATCTACCTCTAAGCTTCAAAACCTCACACAAGAAGCTTTCTCAATCACTGAGCACTGGATGAAAACAAACCATCTAGCTCTTAACGCCTCCAAAACTAAACTCATGGTATTTACCCCCTCCAGAAATACTCCCTTCAATACAAACACATTCTTCATTACTAGCCAAAACAACTCAATCCTAGAACTGATGTCTGAAACCAAGCTGCTAGGTGTCCAAATTGATAACCAGCTTAATTTCAACTCCCATCTACAACTAAATATTAAAAAAACCCACCAAAAACTTGGCATGCTATATCGTCAAAATCAATACCTCACAAAGACCACCAAAATTTCTCTCTCTTCTTCCTTCCTTATCCCCTCCCTTCTCTATGGATCACCTCTCCTAACTAATCTCCAGTCCTCTCTAAAGAAACAACTTTCTTCTTGCTACAACAAAATCGCCAAGTTTGCTAACGGTCACAGGTCCTCCACCCACCACTGTTCCTCTCTCCAAAAACTTAATTGGCTTGAACTTCCACATCAGCTCAACTTCACTCAGCTAACCCTAGCCCATAAGCTCATCAATAACCCATCTCTTTGTCCCTCCCTGTCTTCTGCTTTTACATTGCACCTACCTGACAGAGTCCTAAGGTCAAACAATCAAAACCTATTAGAAGTTCATAAACCAACTCGTCCCCCAGGTAAAAAACTTCTATCCTTTAACCTAGCACGACTTTGGAACTCACTCCCACCATCCATTCGCACCAGTAGTAATCATTATATGTTCAAAAAATCCCTTCACACACATCTTAAATCCCTATGGGAATGCTCTTGTTCCCACCCATCTTAAAAACAAGGTACTCTTCATCTCCCATTCATTCCTATATTACTCAACTATGCCTACATAAACAATTACTTTCTACAAATTACTACCTCTTTAGCCCTAACACTCCTCACATTTATTCTACTTACTTCTATAAGATTGCTTAGTGGAAAGTACCTCAAACGCGAATTCAATGACTGTATTCTTTTTTAAAATTGTATAAGTATCTTTAGTAATCTATTGTATGTACCTAGTATGTTTGTTTGCTTATAGAGCCTTTCTCTATTGTATGTACCTAGTCTGTATGTCTATTTTTTGGAGCTTTTCTCCCCAGGACTCCATTGAAAACGGGTTCTTTTGGCCCAATGGACTATCCTGGTAAACCAACTGCAAATAAATAAATAAATAAATAAATATCTATTGTATTATATATACCTATATGATCCATACATTTTAGGCCTTTCCTAGTAGTGGTATGTAGATCTTTTATGTATTCACAATTAGATAACTTCACACATCCTAAGCTAACATACATCCATAATTGTACTAAATGAAATGGTTTTACATTTATTTGCATTATAATTTAGTCTGTTGGCTTCCAACCAAGTTTTTATTTGCTCTAAACAGGAAATGAAGGGACGTAGGTCACTGCCATTAAGACGTGCCACAACACTTTTGCAACCATTTGCATTCTTGCACAGACAGAACTTAGCCAACTTTGTAAAGCCAGAACATACAAGAATGGAGAGCACAGGACCCAGCATCTAAATATACAACAGCTCAGACTATACTTTGTTCCATTACACTAGATAATCTATCATGAAATTTAGCTGACACATAAACATTAAGTATTATTTTACAAGCCCATGTTGACTTTCATCAACATGAGACCTTATTTGTTACTTCTAATTAACTGTAACAATAATCAATAGTCAAAACATTTGTCTGTTATTGAGGATAGATTAATAGGACAAGAACTAGCAATATTGTACCTGTCATCACCCTTATAAATAGTTACCATATAGAAGTGAGTCTTTTCTTCAGGTATAAGTCATTTGATTACAATTTGAATAAACATTATTGTTAAAGGGAAAACTAAGACATCCACAAATTTACTAATTAGTAGTCCAGGTGTACCATCAGGGTCCACAGATCAGGTGTTTTTAACTTGTTTTAGAGATTCCCTAATATCTGCTTCAAGGATACAAGGACAGTCTCCTAACTCACTCATGGAGGCCATGGTTGGTTAATGTCTTGTGAGCCTTTCTGGTATTTGAGAAGTGGCTATTAAACATATAAGCAATAGCGAGGGGGGTGTGGCTCAAGTGGATTATCATTCATGATAATAGGCCCTAAGTTATCAACCACTTTTTTTCTGAAAATTGACATACTTGAAGAAGCCCTTGTTGTTATCATGTGCAAAGATCAATTTCCTTTCAAAATTCCTTTCTCCTCAATGTTTTCTTAAATTCTCTTGTAATACTACTTTGTTTATTCTTACAATATCTATTCTGATATTGCTTAGAAATTCTTTTCCTTTCGTTAGACAACTTTCTAATTTTATTAACACACCAAGACTTTTTAGTCATTTCATGCTTGAATTTAAACTTTGTCACTCTATTAAAGTACATTGTACATGGGCTATATAGATATTCCCAACCTTTGTGAAGTTTACTTGAGTCTGTCTCGCCTTCTCAGAAAAAAAAGTATCTAGATTATTTATAACATTTGTAGTGTTAAGCTTGCCTGTGCAATTGTACATTGTTTCTCTTATCTTTGCCTAGCTCTGTGTTAGATTGAAGTGAGTACAATCATGACCAGAGGTACCCTGGGGATGCATAATCACTAAGGTTTTAATCATTTGCACATTGCTAACCAGTATTAAGTCCCAGGTGATTTCCTGTTAACAATATCCAAGAAGCTTGTCTCACAATGATTTTATAACTAACTGTGTTCAAATTTATATTAGGGTAGTTGAAGTTACTCAAAATTGTAGGTATAGTGTCCACTATGCAATATGAAGTAATAAGGGTCAGACTTCTGTATGCCAACAAAACTCTGAACTCTCCCCAGGATGAATATTGCTTATAATCACAGTTATCATTTATGAGTGTTTGAATTTTTCATCCAAGTGAAAATGTATCAATACCTGTACTAATAATGGTATACTTCTGTCACATTTATATTTCATTGGATTATATTAAGTTTTAAATTCTTAAAGAATTAAGTCACTTAAGTCTCAAATTTTAGTGACAGCAATAACCTTAGGTTTACTATATGCAATTGGAAAATCTAACCCATCTTTCTTCTTTTTGAGACTTTGGGCATTAATGTAATCAAAATGTACTTTCACTGCAATATTTCATCTTTCTACTTAGGATGAAATTTGCTTTCTGTCTGTCTGAAAGTCCTCTGAAAAAGTTAAACCATCCATCCATCCATCCATCCATCCATCCATCCATCCATCCATCCATCCATCCATCCCCTTTTTCCCATTTTTGCACATGGGTTTGGGGTGTCACTTCACCAGTGACAATCATCTAGAGCCAGGGTTCACACTGCTGGCTGGTTAGCCCTGCTGCAGCTGTTCACACACTCACATCTATGACCAATTTAGTGTGACCAATCCACCTACTGTGTATCTTTGGAACATGGGAGGAAAATGGAGCTTGATTTTAATTTTCTTTGAGAGAATGTATTTACCTTTTCTGCTTAACCACAATGTGTCATTGCAAAAAAAAAAAATTCCACCCACAATTAGCTCCTCCCAGATTGTAATAACAAGTAAGCCATTCAGATATCCTTGTCTTCTTAGCCATGTGTTAAATAATTTGGTTTTGGTATAGGCACAGTCATTTAGTTTCAGACAAGGAGGAATTTCACAGAAAGCTATTTTAATGTGTTTTTTTTCCTTATGGATTATTGATATATCCGATATTGCATCTTTCATGTGTTGTAGTGGGTACTAATCAAGTCATTCGCACTCTTGTGGCAGCAGTTGTGAGTAAAGGGTTATTGTACAGGTGAGGCTGGGTTCTAATCCAGCAAAGGCCTGCTAACACACAAACAGCAGAGTAATTATTTGGGTCTGAGATGAAATGTCTAAAACATTGCTCTAATTTTTATATTTTATACTGCTCAAGCTTGAGGCTGTATATTTTTTCTTTTTCTATTACTGTGAGTGTAGTGTCCTGTGAGAAAGGTGTGTGTCTCCAATTCTAAATATGTTTGCACATTTCTTGGAATTTACATTCAGATTGTCTCCATGTGGACGTATATCATCAGTAGTTTCACCCAAAGGTTAAGATCCTGTTACATCAGTTCCTATCAGTTTGTTGACCCCCCCCCCATCTTCTTTTTATGAAATGTACGTATTTGTTTCTTTAATTTTGGTTGTAACAATCCAGCTTTCTCTTTTCTCTTCATTTCCCTAGACATCTTGTCATTCACAGTTGCACTGCCAACATTTTCCATGCATTTTGTGTAGTTCTGTCATAAGACAGTGCAATATTACTTGTGTTAAAACTATCTGAAGACATAGTATTTTTCTCATCATGACCTGTTACTGCGTTAGGATCTAGTGCCACTGCTACTGTACCAGCACTGTCTAAAACCTGTTTGTTAACTTCAGTATTGGTTTTCCAAAGTTGATTCATCCCAGTATTGCCCTGCTGGTTGTCATTTTGTGTTTCTAAAATGCCTAGTGGTTCCTTAACTATCAAGTGACTTAATCCTTTCTTTACAATCACAGTAGGATAGAGATCTTGTTCAGTTTCACTATTAACATTTCTTCTCACAGCATCTACTTCATGCATTATTATTTACTGAATATCAGAAATGTTATCACTGGATTTATTACATGTATCTAAAAGAGCCTCACCATTCTTTGAACCAAAATGTTTTTTTTCCTGACCATGATGGAATTAACTGGTAATGTTCTTTTTCCTCCCTCTTACAGGTTCATAGGATGTTACGAGGCTAATGGCCCTAGGGTCTTCAAGCCTAGCCATATAATGCCCATGTTCCCTAACTGACCATTGTTAGATGGTTCCCTAATTGACCATTGTTAGATGGTTTGATTGTTTGCAGAGCAAATCTATGATCAGCACTGGCTGCCCCTGTCCATGAGAGAATATAGGTGCCAGCCCATGGTTAAATTTATGGTCTCCCATCCAGTTGTCTAGGTTATGCTTAAATAGGGTCATTGAGTATCTCTGCTTAACGTGAATTATTCCAGAGTAGCAGCAGTCTCTGGGGGACATATCTGTCTCTCCAGCATGTTTTGTTTAAGTCATAAGCTAGGCTGAGATCTCTGGAGCAAGTGACTCTTGTCCTATTTGATTTGTGGATGTGCAGCATTAGGGCAGGGTCAGAGACTGCTCTGTAGACAAGGCACAGGTTGTCCCTCAGCAGCCTGTAGGACACAGAGTACAATGACAGAACTTTCAGTCTTTCCATGTAGGTCATGTTTTGGGGTCCCTGAATTCTTTTAGTCAAGAACCTCTGTGGTCTCTCCAGCTGCCACAGGTGACTGGTGAAGTAAAAAGGGAGTGCTGTACTCTATTAGTGGTCTGATGAGGGTGGAGTACAGAGGAGTTATAACACCCTTGGTCTTGGATGTGATGCCCTTACTTATGAGATGTGCAATGCAAAAGGCTTTCCTCACCACTGTGGACACATGGTGATCAAAGTTTAGACTGCTATCAACCTGTGTCACCAAGTCACACACCACTGTGTTTGAGATTAGGAAGGTGCTGCCTATATTGTAATTTTCAGGTGCTACCTCTTTATCAAAGGGGACAATGATGCACTTTTTTGCATTTAGTTTTAGACTGTGGCTTTGGCACCAATCATTTGTCTGTGTTAACCCTTCCTGTAATATGCTAATATTTGTAGGGGACTCAATGATTTTTCCCAGCTTGCAGTCATCTGTGAACTTGGTAAGCCACAGGCAATCTACTTTCACCTGGACTTCAGAGAAATATATTCCAAACAGTAGAGTGCCCAGCACAGAACCTTGTGGTACCAAATTGGTAATTGTTCTTCTGGTGGAGGTGGAATCCCCAACTCTAACAGTAAGGGTGCTGTTGGTGAGCCAGTTGTCTACCCATCTAGTCACATATGGGTTAAGCCCCAGCTGGGAGAGTTTCTTGCTGATACCTGAGAGGGGGGTTTTGTCAAAAGCCTTGGCTAAGTCAAGATAGGTGGTATGTACTGCTTTGCCTTCAGCCAGGACTATGGTGACATTCTCAAAGAATTCCGCAAAGTTTAGCAAGCATGATCTACCCTTAATGAAGCCAAACTGGGTTGTATTGAGAGTTTTAAGGTTGCCTATATCCTTGTTGAAAAGGTCTATGATGATTCTTTGCATGGTCTTGCAGATAAGGCTTGTTAGGCTTATGTGTCTATAGTTCCCAGAGTCAATTGATGGACCCCGATTGTGCAAGGGGATTACAGTTGCTGTTCTCCACCCTGCTGCAAATAAGCCAGTACTCATCTATGGTTAAAGAGATTGCCAAGTGGATCCTCTAGGTCATGTTTTAGGTTGTTTAGTAAGCAGCCTGGGGTGTTATCTGGTCCTATAGAGGCAGTATTTCTGGCCTTAGAGAGCACAGATATGACCTGCTCATTGGTGATACTGGGGAGAGGACAGGTGTCAGGTATGCTTTGGGGTATGGCTGATGGACAGAGGGATGAAGTTTGCACCAAATCTGTCAGCTAACAGGTTGGCAATTTCCTCAGGATCAGTGTGAGTGGTACCATCCACTATGAGTTTCACACATAGCTGGGTATTCCCTTTTAGATTTCTGATGTACCTAAAGAATGCTTTATGATTGTCTTTAGCTAAGGAAGTTAATTTAACCTCTTAACTAGCTTTAGAGGACTTTACCAGTTATCTGAAATAGCTTGTTCAAGCTGTGGAGGGTATTCTTTTTCTGCTAACTAAGTTCCTTCTTGTTCTTAGATATCAGTTTCTTCCTTTTGTTATATAACCTTTTTACACTTGAGGTCCACCAGGATGTATTGTTTTTATGGAGGGGACTTGGTTTTGATCCTGTCAGATAAAGCAGAGTCAACACAGTTATTTAAGTGGTTATACAGGGAGTCTGTGTACTCCTCTCCATAGGAGTCATTGTTGGCTGTGTTAGCAGGGGTTGAAACTTTTCAAACCATCGCTTAGTAGGCTATAGTTTGTTTTGGAGACGTTTCTCATTTTCATTGCTCCTGTGGAGGTGTCAGGTCTGACTGCTACTTTGAATGAGACAGATTTATGGTCTGACCTTACTAGGAAGGGCAGAACACAGGGGGTAATGCAGTGACCCCCCCTTATTAGTGAGTACTAAGTCCAAAACATTTGAGCCCCTGTGGGCGTGTAGACTAACTGTTCCAGAGCATTTGTATTAACAAAGCCAGGAACCTCAGGGCAATTGTGGCTTGTGCTGGTGTACATCACCCACTTGATAGAAAGATAGTTGAAATCTCCCATGTTCAAAGTATTTGGCTGCATAGTGAGTGACTCAAGCAAGTCCAGGTAGGCGTTTTGCTTCTCCTGGTTCATGATGGAGGACCTGTAGCTAGCAATGATATGGTAAGGTATTTTTCCTATAGTAATTTGGAGCTGGAGTAGCTCAAGAGAGTCGTACTGTTTAACCAGTCTCGAGGTGTATCTGGATCTAATGAAAAAAGATACACCTTTGCCTTTGGTTCTTTCACACTCATTTTCAGGCCTGAATGTGTGGAAAACATTGCAGCCTAGCATGGCTGGGGTGCTTTCTGTGGGCTTGAACCAAGTCTCAGTGACTGCACACATGTCAACATCTTCCAAGGTGAGGAGAGCTTCCAGGGATGCAGTTTCCTGTTTAGACTTCTAAAATTAAGCTTCATAATCTTAAATTTGTTTGTAGTGGATTTTTTTTTTTTACGTGGAAAGTGTTTCTAGTTTTGGTATTGTCTAAAAAAGGCACTATGGGAAGTTAAGTGTCTTTGCCATTATTTAAAAGACTTGATGAGACAGGTGAAGACCATCTCTGACAAAGCAGAATGGTCTTTCAACCATGTCTTCCCAGGCTGACCGATACTGGATCCCCCTGGATTGACACCAGAAGCTAAGCGAATTGTTGAAGTCAATCATTTTTTTGTTTATATTGTGGCATCATCCTGGGTAGAATGCTGCTTAGGGCTAGGGACATACCTGCCTGGGACACATAATATGAGAGTTCAGTCATGTCTCTCTTCATATAGTCCAGGGAGGTACATCTCAAGGCATTCACCCCAAAATGTACTAAGACAGAGTCATAAAGTAATTGTTGTTGAGTGCGTGCATGATTTGACAGATCCTGGCACCTGACAGGTAGCTGACCATGACCTTCTCCTTGTCCAGCCTGGTAAGAAGGACATCTGTGTGTCTCAATAAGGAATCTCCTATGACCAGGACATTTGGTTTTCAGGTGTTCTGCATTAGGGGATAATTCACTGAGACACTGGTATGTGTGTTGTTATGTGTAGTAGATTTTGACCATGCTCTAGAATGAGTTGTTTGCACTTGGGAGATCTCTGGTCTTTTGGTAGGCTCTTAGTAAGTACCTCTGCATATGTGGGTTTATGTGTCATGACTTTGTCTTGTGTGAGAAGAGAGGTGTGTGTGCTGACAACCTGTTTAATGTCTTGTTTATTTTTACATAAGAGAACTGATTCCAGTTTCATACTCTAGTTACATTTCTCACATACTGCATCTGTTTGCTGTAGCAGCAAATGGTTGTCAGTATACGTGAGGCAATTACTACATTGATCCAGGATGCCCATGTCAATCAAGTTGGTTGGAGAAATGTTGAGAAACTAACTGTCCATTGTAGCAAGTTAAACCATACGTACTGTTAGGGAGTGGAGAAGTCATTTCAGCTTTTCCTCTAGGGTTAGCAAGGGGACTTATTATATGGAGGTCTAGGGATTAAAAAGTGTAGCAATGCTGCTCAGTGCTCTACTGAGTTGCTTGCAGTGCACCAAGGTAGCATAGAAGGGTTCCACTGACTGTTCTCTAGGGAAAATGCTGTACCTAGGTGTTTGCATCTATGCAGGGCACTGCAAACCCCTGTTGTGTGGTGCACAGCTATGTGCAAATGCAAAGCTGAAATACAAGCAAATGTAGACAGTTTTAAACAAACAAACTACAAATAGGAAAGCCCCACACAGAGCTTTATTCCTGTAATCCCCAACTCAGATGGGTCCTGAGCTACACAATTCTGCCACAAGAGTGCAGGGAGGCCTTCTTAATGTAAGATGACTGGTTTTAGTACTCAAGTGATACCAGTAAGTCTGAATCTAGCCTATGCTATTTAAGGCAGAAGTAGCAATAATACCAAGTACAGAATGAAGCAGTCACAGCAGCAAAAAAACAGTAAAAAGGAAACAGAAGTTCAATAAAATACAGTTCATAAAGTGCAACATAGGCTTAAATTATACTTACTTTTAGAAGATTTCAGTGAATGCCGTGGATTTCTGTTCGGATGTACTCCAGACCGCTGGCTAAGAATGCCAAACTCTGAGCAGCTCTGATAAACTGAGTAGACCACAAACCTTCCTAATGTAAAATAACTGGTTTGGAGCCCAAGTGCTTAAACCAGAAGTAAGACACTTTCAGAATAACAGACATAATAAGCCTTCATCAGCAATTCCCAACTCAGAAGGGTAGAGACCTCCCTCTCCTCCCACAAGAGTGTACACCACAGACCTTCTTAATGTAAAATAACTGTCCGGAATCCCAAGCACTTAAACCAGAATAACAGACACAATAAGCCTTCAATCAGCAATTCCCAACTTAGAAGGATGTAAGCTACCTCTCCTGCCACAAGAGTGTAGACCACAAACCTTCCTTATGTAAAATAACTAGTTTGAAGCACAAGTGCTTAAATTAAAACTAAGAAGCACAGAATAACAGTTACAATGTAATCAGGCTACTAACAAGCAGTAATAATTGCAGCAGAATAAATGCAACTGAACACTTTAAGAAGAAGCAGCAAAAAGCAAAATAAAGTGATAATGTAGTAAGAAGCACAGATACAGTAAAAGCAGCTGAATAAAGTGAACATTATTTTTTTAGGTAGTGGGAAGGGAGGGAACAGAAGATAATTCAAGTTTAAGAGACTAAGGGGGTGGGCCTCCCTAAACGATCTCTCTGTACTGAGTAGAATGAGCTGATGAGATGGGACTGGGAGGAGTGTCTAAAATCATACTTATAGTAGGGATGGGCAACTTAAAAGAATTATTTTCTAACATTTCTAACAGAACCTAGCCAAGACCTCTTAAAACTCTAAAAGAACAAAAAACTTAAAACAAAACAAATGCAATATAAGAAAAAAGATAAAAAATAGAAATAACCAAAACCTTAAATGAAAAAATTCAATTTAAAATTAAATGCAGACAGAGATAAGCAATCGTCAGCCAGAGAACAGCAAGCAAGCCAAACAAATACACAAGATAAACCAATATGCTCACAGATTACTACTAGGCTAGCTGCCCTTTTGGGACATTTTAGTCTAGCCAATTACCCCATGTAAGAATCAAAGCCTGCACATTGTGTATGGAAGGTAAACACCATAACATGCATGCCAAGCCCATTTTTCTTTCAACTATTTCAGCAGCTTGTAACAAGTTTTAGTTTTTATTACTTACTTAAACTAAAATATATGTCACAGCAGTTTAAAAAAACAAATGAGGTTTGGCAACAAACCAAGTTATCCCGGGACATCTTCAAGTGGGGTTACATTGAAATATTATGGGGATTTAAGTGAGTTGGGGAGGTGAAAGAGTTAAATAGAGGGAGGGATGATTGGGAGGAAATGAGATAATGGTGGGGAAGGGCTTAAGGGGTTTAGACAAGTGTAGCTGGGTAAGCAATTACATTTTGGCGTGAACTTGCTACCCACCCACACTCCCTTTTTTTTGTTGGTGGGGATTGGCGTTTTTATCAGTCAGGGTAGGCATAGAAGAGGAACAGGCTTGCTCTCTTCTGTTCCCTCTCTGGTGTCTGGATGTTCATTTCAAGGATTTGTGGAAAGGAAAATGAGCAGCTGGAGGAAGCTTGCTGAATAGATAAGCAAGCTGAGGCAAGGATGCTGCTTATTTGGTGGAAGGTAATTCAATGAATGGTGTATGAAGCGAGATGGGATGCTGCTTCATAAGTAAAGTAAGCTGGATGGTAATTCAATAAATGGGATATGAAGTGAGTCTTGGACACTGCTTCATAAGTAAAGTAAGTGAGCAGCGGTATGGATGCTGCTTACTGGAGCAGGGTGAGTAGGTTCATGCTGTGTTTAGAATCAACTATGCTATCAATGCTATGTTATGGAAGTTTAATAAAGGTAGTCAAATGTCATTCGGTGTGATGTGTTTATTGAAGGGGACCGGGACAAGTACCTTATAGTAAATGTTGATGTTTGTTCACTTGTTCATACAATTACATGAACATGTAAAGATGTACAAAAATGCAATGCTTATCTTTGTGTCTTTGTTTCCCATGTGTGTGTGTGTGTGTGTGTGTGGTGTGTGTGCGTGTGTGTGTGTGTGTGTGTGTGTGTGTGTGTGTGTGTGTGTGTGTGTGTGTGTGTGTGTGTGTGTGTGTGTGTGTGTGTGCATATGTGTGTGACAGTATGTCCACTCACAAGTCAAGCAGATATAAAAAGATTTGGTTAAGTGAGGTGAGGAGACAGTTGACTGATGGCTCCAGCCACCACAGAATATATACTAGGTTACAAAACACTCCCCTCCACCTGCTCTACCTTCTTAATACAACTGCAGAATGCAGTTTAAATCGCAAGTATTGCAGAGAAGAAAAAGAGTTAGCAGCTATGACAGTTTTACCTCAGTCCAAACACCTACCATACCTTTAACTACTTTAGACTACAGCCTCTCACAAGTCAAGCAGAATGCAATTTAAACCACAAGTAGTGGATCGAAAAAAGAAAGATTTAGCAGCTGTGAACAGTTCTTTCTCAGTGCAAGCTCCTATAATACCTTTAGCCTCTTTAGACCACAGTAACTCACAAGTCAAGCAGATTTAAAAAGAAAATTGTTATGGTAGGTGGGGAGACAGCTGACAGAATATGCTAGACACCAAAGAAATCTGCAAGGGGCTACAAAACACATTCCACCTGCTCTGCCTTTTCAATACAACTGCAGAGTTCAGTTTAAACAAGTATTATAAAGAAAAAAAATAGCATCGGTTATACTTTTACCTCAGTTCTAAAAACCTACAACACCTTTAGCTGTTTTAAATACTTACGTTCTAAAGTTAAGAGAATAAAAATGTTCTTTTAAATTGTATGTGCTTGATTATTTATTTATGTCTCTATTTTTAAACAAAAATAAATTAAATAAAAAAGCAGGGAATAAACTGGATACCTTGTCTGGAATTATTAGTAAAAGAAACTGATGAAGGAAAGCAGTAGTGTGTTAACAATGAATATAAGTCAGTATACATAAGTGACAACAGTAGACAATACAAGACACAGATATCTTAAAATAAAAAGTAATGAAGTTTACCCGTGAATTTACACAGTAAATACATATACCTGTCTGCCAAGTTATGTGCACATTGACAAATTCATTTGTTCAATGCAATGAGATCATGCAAAGTCTAGCTTCATGTAGGTATATACAGCTATTTCATTTCTTCTAGACAGAGTAAGGAAATTTTAGAATCATAATTTTCATACCCGTGCAGATGTAACATCTGTATACAGACTATTAGACACTATGAAAATATGGAGATAATATAATGTGCATGCAAAGTACAATTTGTGAGTGAGTTGTGTATATGTATGTATGTGTGCATGTGTGTGCACATCTGTGTGAGCACATGTGCATGTCTATTGCTGTGTGTGTGTGTGTGTGTGTGTGTGTGTGTGTGTGTGTGTGTGTGTGTGTGTGTATGCCTTTATGCACTGGCATCCTATCTAAGATTAGTTTCTCGGCCTTGTACCCAAAGAGTGCCAAGATAAGCTCCAGCTCTTCTGTGATACTGAATAAAATGGGTATTAGAAAATGAATGAATGCATGAATGGATGAAAGAATGAATAAAAGGAAAAGGCATTTTACCAAGATTATTCAAATGTCATTAATTCAAGATGTGGAGAATAAAGGCAGAGATGTAGCTTGCTATATTCGTTTCTGCTGCAGTCCCACAATCTGGCACCACCCTCAACTTTAACTTGAGGAGCAAAAAAAAAGCGCACTTTAAGCTGTTTTCTAGTTTTAGATAGAATAGCAAACAGTTATTACAGCTTATGCCAAGCACGGAGCGTTGCAGCACTTGAGTTTAGATCACAAATGCAATTCCAGCATTTATATGATATTTTCTCCATATTTATTATTTTTTTCTTTCATCACTTGTTGATACTGGTACAATAATGCTGATTAATTTATCTCCTTTTTTACCACTCTGAATTCATCTGGCAACCAACTAAATTCCTGCTTTTATGTATATATTCTGTATATGTTACTGTAATCAAACCAACTAAATTCCTGACATGTATATATTCTGTATATATTACTGTAACCACTATGTGTAACACTGTTTCTACTTCTGTACCAATTAATGTTTAATTTTTTTTCTGCATCTATGTTCTTGGAGCTTTTCTCCTTGGGCCTCCACCAAAAATGGTCTATTTTAGGCCCAGTGGACTTTCCTGGCAAACAAATGCAATGAATAAATAAATAAAATATTTATATTCCTAATCACTCACTTAGGTCAGAACATCAGAACCTGCTCAAAATCTACAAACCTTTATGGCCACCTGGACACTCTCTGCTATCCTGTTTCTTAGCAAACTGTGGAACTCTCTTCCTCCCTCCCTTAGAAATACTTATAACCACTTTAACTTTAAATCCCTCCTCCATTCCCACCTATCTTCAAAGTGGGAATGCCATTGCTCCTTCCCCACATAGGACCCTCTTATATCAAAACCCACCTTCTAACTGTGCATCATCTATGCACCCACATCATTTGCCCTCCTACTCCTCCTTAACCTCCAAATTTTGTTAATAGTTTATTTCCAACAATTCCTCGTCCTCAATTGTAATTCATTGTTAATTACCCTTAGACTGTTCTGTTGCTAGATTTTTACTACTTTTATTGTGGAATGTAAAATTTCAATTGTAATTCACTGTTAATGACTCTTAGACTGTACAGTTGCTAGATTTTATTATTGTAGAATGTAGAAATTTTGGTACTTACATATTATCGCAACCACATTCCACATGTCTCTTAATTCTTGCAGTTATGGACCAATGACTCTTTGCGGATTGGCAGGGGTTGGGTAACGTACTAACCAGCTATTTGTGACATTGGGTGATCACCCAGGAGCAGGTAGTAAGCCCCAAATTCCTGTTCCAGCTTGACATCATTCAAGGACAGATTTTATTTTAAAAATGGGAGACCCAACAGTGCAAACAGAACACAGCAGTGAAAAGTAAAATGGAGTGATTACTCCTAAGCCCAAAGCCAGAGTGACCTGACTATACATAAAAACTGTGAAAATAAGTAGTTATGCCATGATTACAACTGTGTTTCTTTCTGCTTTAGCAAGAAGTGGATCCGGAAAACACATGCTGTGGGACGAAAACAAATACTACTTTCAACCGCTGACATTTTGTCGCTAATCTCTACTCCCTTCCCCGAAAATGTTTTACAGATTGACGGTTCCTAAACCATAAAAAAGGTGGAAAAACAAGGTGTAGAAACATGATACTTTTACCAGTATGCCTGTCTCTCACTTAAGCGACATAAGACAGGATACCACTGCCAGGGGCCAACAGACTAAGTTTAGGATGTAAACGGAGAATCCCAACAAGTCAGTCCATTTTTTTCACGTGGTGCTCAGCTCCTCTGAAGTCTGCATAACAGTACACAAAAATATCCAGTTTACTAATCGGTCAAAATTACTCACATAAAGGAGAATGACTCCTTTATCCATAATTTCAACAATTATGACCGATTAGGAAAATATTTGCAAAACATTTGGAATGTGGTTGCAATAACATGTAAGTACCAAATTTTTTACTGTAGAATGCTGCATAAATTTGTATGACTTCTTTGCTTTATATATGAATATGCTAATATGTTTGCCATTGTTACTGGAGCTTTTTTCGACAGGCTCTTTTTAGGCCCACTGGACTTCCCCGTCATCAAACTGAAATAAATAAATAAATAAGTTTATAAAACCAGGCATTCATTGAAGACTGGTCTACATTTTGTGCTGAGGCAGCTACCCCATTCACCCTATCTTAGTCTCTGAATAAAGCCAATAAAATTATCACTGAGCTTTGTGTGGGTGTAAGACCCCATGATTTCAAAACAATAACTCTCCTTTGAGTGTCGGATCATAAAAGGCTTACATTAATCTTGAAGAAATGACTGATAGGCTTTTAATACAGAGGTCTAAAAGCTGAGATGAATTTTTGAAACTAAAGTAATTTCTACAGGACTGCACAGTATTTAATTGAGTAAGTTAAGACATTAATTAATCCTGCCAGCAGTAAAATATATCTGTTTTCTTTATCATTCCATTTTTATTTGATAAAGGTGTTTAAACCTAATTACCTAAAACATAAAATAATTGAATGCACAAGCCAGGCCTATAAGACTGCAATAACATATTGCTAAGAATGGATTAAAACAAAAGCAGACATTCAAATTAGTATCTTCCTAGTCAGCTGTATGGTGTAGAGGAATAAAAGCTAACCCAGAAATGCAGTCATCCTGAGTCTGAATAGCGCCATAGGTGCCAGTGGGAGCTGTCACGAGACAATGGGAGTGAGTGTCCATTGTTGTCTTGCCCTTTTTGGGGGGTGGTACATGGAAGCAGCTCACTACATGGGTGACACATTATGAGAGCACTAGGTGTTACACCCTGTAGAGTTGAGGCCTAGCAAGCATGAACTGCTGAGTGTATTCAAATTGTTAAGACAAGGAGAGTTCAACATGTGGAGGCATGATTTAGCTCAGAAAGCATATTTCAGGAGACCCATGGGGAGAGCTGCTCTAATGAAGAGAAAGTAGGCTATCCTGCAGAGCAAGCAAACTGACCTGCTTCCTACCACCTGACTCTCACTAATAAACAGAGGGCTGATAGGGCTTCCTGGGCAGAATGAATGGACTGTAAGATTCTAGACTAGCCTGAGTATGGCTCTTTCATGTTCCTGTGGAACAAATGTGACAGTTAGGTAAATGTAGAGGACCAATTGCACAGGTCCTTGGACGCTGATATAAAATAGTGTCTTCCTAGTTAAACTGGGGAAAAGACACTTAAATAATGATATCTAAGGGACCTTTGTACTTAAGCATTTGTTTCACATGCCAAAATCAGGGAAGGTAGTTGATTACACAGGAAAAGCAGAAGGCATGCAAATGCAGTGCTCAGCCGATTCTTGGAAATGACCAATGCATTCTGTAGTGTTGATCTGACCAACCTAGATGGGACATATGGTGCAAACAGTTCTGTAGGTAGGTGGATTGTATTTTGTATAGGCATGATAAATTAGAAGAAAGACTTTAAAAACTGATCTCACTGCAGCAGGTAGGCAGACAATGCAACTCTGGCATAAAATTCTGCTATAGGGCATTGGGTGCTAGCATGTCCTTTCACAGGCTCCCTCCCCTGAAAAATCAACATAAATCTGTCATTACTTCCTAGAAAGTCATGTTGTTCTTTAATCATTGGATGGTATCATGTTAGATGTCTTCTGCTAGCAAGTGGAATATTAAAATCACGAAAGCTGATGTGATACCTGTATCAGGTAGGAAGTTGACGCCAGAATAAAATAATGCAGCCTTAAAATTCTGGTAATACTGCCCTACTTGTGACTGTTAGTCCCCAGCCAATGCCATCAATGTCTTTAGAAACTATTTTGATAGAAATTCAGAAGGTTAACTCTAAGCTGGAGAGATTTATAGGTAAATAGTAATGGCTACTGTGATATGTTATGATCAATGTAGGATTGTGGGACAATGGCAGATTCATGAGAATACCCCGCATACCCTTTTGCTAACTGAGGATTTACAAAAGGCATTTGCCCATTGAAGATATTATGTTTGGATGCCAAAAAAGCATTTAACAGAGTTGAGAGGTGTTACTTATTTGAGTTATTCCTATGAATAAGGTTTCCAAATGGGTTTGTTTCACTTTTAAATCAGCTCTGCATAGCATCTAATGTACAAATTAAGATTGCTGCACTGTTCTCTGAATTCTTTTTTCTCACTTGGGGAGCTCAGCAGGAATGCCCTCTCTCACCTTTATCTTCTTTTTTCATTCAACCTTGCAACTGCGATTAGGAAGTCTGAACTAAAGAATATCAATTGGTTGAAACGAAGATGAATATATCACTATTTGTGGCCGACAGTCTCATAACATTAATGGATCCTAAGTGTGATCTCCCTAATGTCTTTAATATACTGAGGGAAATTGTCCTATAAAATAAGTATGCAGAAAACTGAAGCCCTGAGGACTCACCTGGGATGTGTTTGTGTGGAGACTGTTTTAAATGTGCATTCCCACCATGTATGCTAATTTTCCAACTATTTGCATGAAAATACATGCTATGTACACAAACATTTAGATGACATTATTTTGTTATTTATATTGAAAAGAAGCTATTTTAGTGACTAGTAGTTAAGACTTACCTTTTTCTGGTCAAGATGAATTACTTTTCCTACCTGTCTCAATGGCTACATTAAACATGGTGACAGTACAGACTGATGTTCTGGAAAACATTCATGCAATTAAGACATCTTTGGAAGCACTTACAGCATTAATTAAGGCAATGAATGCAGATGTTACTCGACTAAATCTGTGGTGCAAAAGATGACCAGTGTTTGGAGCAGATGAAAGTAGCACATTAGGATCAACAAAAGTAGTCACTAAAACAGACTGAAAATGCTCCTGTGATTATAGGGGAGATTGCTGGCCTTAGAGGCCTTGCCTGGCAGCTAGAACCAAAATTGGATTATATGGAAAATATCTCAGGATACAATACTCTGTGGGTGCTTGGCCTAACGGAAAGAGTGGAAAGTACTCTTTAAATTTTATTAGGAAGGAATTATGCATATTGCTAAAAGTGGATATCCCCCATTATTGATCATGCCTACAAGACAGACAGACAAACTTCAAGACAAATGAGAAATGGAGAAGTACATCTATTTGTCACCTCGCCTAAGGTGTAGGAGCACATTAACTCTCATAATACATGATATAACTAAATAAATAAGGGAATACATAAACACGTGTCTTGACCAATGATGTAACAAGCTGGTATATAGACTTTAGAGGCAAAGATGTAGTCAGTGTAATAAACATCAGCACTAAATCCAAGATTCCTACATGCTGATATAAAAACCTTAAATTTGTACTCATTGTGAACATTTGTCTTTGTCAATATCTGAACTCTAGATGTTCATTCATTACATGTGTTGTATATTCACATCTGGTTACTATGATTTTTTTGGTATCTTTATTTCAAATGTTGTCTTAAACTCTAGCTGCATGAGCATAGCTGAGTTCCCAAGATATATCAAGTTAAAGGAGAGGTAATGTTATAGTTCAAGGACTAATTCATCAAAACAATACCCTGAACTCAGTTTTCTGAAGTGAATAAGCATTAACATCAAAGGCAAAAGCATACAGATGTGCATGTTTTTGTAATCACACACACACACACACACACACACACACACACACACACACACACACACATATATATATATATATATATATATATATACATATATATATATATATATATATATATATATATATATATATATATATATATATATATATATATATATATATATATATATATATATATATATATATATATATATATATATATATATATATATATATATATATATATATATATATATGTGTGTGTGTGTGTGTGTGTGTGTGTGTGTATACATGGGTCTACTTCATATGATAGAAAGTTCATTTGATAGAAATTAATTTGTCCGAGACCATAACACTGAAAACCCATTTGACTGAAACTCATAACACTGAAACATTACAGTAAAAGGTATATGCCCTTTTCACCACTGTAGTGTGATCCTGGAGTTAGTATATATAGTTGGGGGGTGCGGGGGGTGTAGCTCCCCATATAGTTTAGGTAAATATTGTTTTCTGCAAAGAGTTATTCATTACATTTATAAGTATCCATGTGTATGGTTTAAAATGTATGAAGTATGTGGGGGACTATGCCCCCCACACCCCCCCTAACTATATATACTATCTCCAGGATCACACTACAGTGGGGAAAAGGGCATAATCTTTTTAATTTCATGTTTCACTGTTATGAGTTTCAGTCAAATGGCTTTTCAGTGTTTTGCACTTATGGTGTTATGGTCTCGGGCAAATAAATTTCTAACAAATGAACTTTCGAGTATATGAAGTAGACCCATATATATATATATATATATATATATATATATATATATATATGTACATACATACAAAATTTGTATTGTTTGTGTGTGTGTGTGTGTGCGTGCGTGCATGCGAACACACACGTGTGTGCATATGTAAGACTTTTTTTTAGGTGCTATTTCCTGAATTTCCTGCCAACTATTGAGTGCCTCCCCATGAGCCCAACCCGTTCATTCTCTGATCCTGAGTATTCCCTAGGGTGAGAATGAGCTGGGTAGCACATCATACAGGTAGGAATGATAGTGCCTATGCCTCACAGCCACCCTGGCAATGAAAGAATATGTGTATGATCTTAATGCAAACTCGGATCGCTGATGTCAGTACTTGCATTCCTGTAGGGAAATCACTTGCCATCCTACTATTTATTTATTATTATTTATTTATTTACATTTGTTTACCGGGAAATTCTGACTGGACATAGGTCCTTTTTCAGCAGAAGCCCGGAAAGAAAAGCTTCAAGTATACAAATAGTGTTACAGTAGTGATCCTGACAAACATTAAAATTACAGAACAATAAAAAATATACAAATAGTAATATACAATGAGACATATGATACCATAATAACAAATAATAAAAAAATACAATAAAACAGAAAATGATTATGCAAAGTTTGATGGGTTAAAAGAATAGAGAAATATGAAATGAGATTGAAGAGTCAAAACTTTGATCACAATGCGCTGTAGCATTTAGAAGAGAGTTTAAAATATTAGGAGAATGAGGAATTTTAGTCAGGAAAGGGGCAGGGGCAGAGCCAGTGTCATTTTAGATAATTCTTGAGAGCAGTTTTCAACTGATAGATAGATGGCAAGGAGGTTATAGAGTGTGAAAGGTTATTCCAAAGTTTGGGTATGGCATAAAAGAATATTGCTTCACCTGAGGAATTGTTGGGTTAGGTGACTAGAAGAAGATTTTTGCTGTTGGATCGCAGGGACCTAGAGGAGTAGTATGTTTGTAGTAGGTACTGAAGTAATGGGATTTTATGAGGATGATTTGTTAGTTTGTAGGCAAAAGAAAGTTGGTTTAGGTGAAGAAGTTGTGGAATTTCAAGCTACATATAAGTACATGCTACATCTGCATGCTCCCATGAACATTTTATTTTGATCTCCCATCAGCAGCTTTCAACTGCCGAGCCCACATTCCATATCTCTGAAGGCACTGGTAATAATGTGCAACTTCAACTTGCATAGGCACAGGTTGGCCTGACTGGGATCACCATTCCCCTCTCCCAGGATGGGTAAGCCAGAATAAGCCATTCACTCCAAGCTTCTCCTGCCTAGCCTTTCCAATAAGAAGACTGCTATTTGAATTTTGGATCACCTGGGTCATAATCAGAGATTTGTTGCTCTATGATACAGAGTTAGACTTGCACGTGTAATTTTGATACCTGTATCTGCTATGTTGATTATGTCCCCACATCTCTATTCAAAATTATTCTGAAACAGAGATTGCAGTTGTTACTCATGAAAAGAGGTGATTCACAGTGTTATCTTTTACAACACCTTTTCATTCAAAGAAATGAGCTTCAGACTGTGGGCCATTCCAACATCTGGTCTTAAATAATCAGCCTTTGAAGGACTAGATGTCATACTGTAGTACATTTCCTGCATTGAGCATGAGCATGTGTTCTGATATTTAATCAAGGTCTGGAAAATAACATTTCCCAGAAGCATACTATTTACTCCAGCTGCCATCCCATTGGTCACTTTCATTCTTTTTATCTCCATTATTCCAGGGACTTCCTCATCATGGTGTTATGAATGATAAAAATTTAAGGAATCTCTTATCTTTAGTGTGACTCACCTTGCCTTAGCTTGTTTTCCATCCAGTGCACAAATGTCATTTTCTCGTGGAACAGAAAGCTGAATATCCCTTACTTTTATTATTTCACTACTGAGAAAATTATTTCTTGTCATAGCTATATGCAGGATATGATATATATTACTCCCTTATTTGTCAATGCAGTGATGCTAGGGAACTTTGTTCTCCTAAGTGCAAACAGTCATTCATTCACTTACACAACTTATCATTTTCTGTGGTTGCTATGTGTGTTCTTGTCTCCTTAATATGTTGAGTTTAGCATGTGTTTTGAATTTGAGATAACAGTCATTGAGGGATAAACATTAGGTTTTACAGGCATTTCCTCATTCACACACACACTGCTCAGTATGAAGTCTTGCTAATAATGCATTTGAAAGTGTTCTGAAATGACAACTTTGAAATACTGCTGGCCGAATCCTTTTGAAGATAAAATCATATTTCTATTATGTTTGCAGATATCTATTCAGAGAGCCCTGCTCTCTTTCAAATGAATAGATGTTTGCAGAAAGGTTATGGAACTTGTCATATTTGTCAGATCCATTTTCTCTTGAATTCCTCTTGCTTTTTTCCTGTTGTTCTGTCTCTTCTTTAGTCTTCTTATGTGACCAGGGTGTATTAATCATAGTCCAGTGTCAGTCCTTACCATTGTTCCATGCTTTGTTTCCTGCATTTATGTCACAGAGCTGTGTTTCCAAAAAGGCACTTAATTTTCCTCTCCTTCTTCAAACTATTTGGATCTAAACAGGTTGCCAACAAAATCATTCAGTTTAGGGGGCAGCTACTGATGTTTTTTTCTTAGTGTATTTGCTAGACACACTATAGACATTTTATTTATTCATTCATTGTAGGATTTGTGCTGACCACTAAATATATATTTCGCACACTTCTCTTGGTCTTTTTAGTCTAAAAACTTCTCCTTTTATACAGTATTTTATCTTAACCTTCTAAAACCTAAAGCTGTTAACAGTAAAAAAAGACAACTTTTGAACATATACTGTTGAATAAAGCAGTAGTGGAAAATATATTTGCCATTAACATTATGAAAACAATATTGCACTCCTGCTTCTTTAGGGTGAAAATTTATAGTTTATCACACGTTGCTTAAAATCTGCTTTTTATATATTCTTCTCATTTGCAGTTACATTCTGTAGTACACTACAATCAGTTCTTCCAGCTCTATTTCTCTTTTCCTGTTTTACCATTTGATATACACATTTCTTAGCATAAGCATTCCTATCATTGCCCCATAACTCTCTGACAATCTTCACTTTTTCATTTGTTTTCCAATTACCCCACTCAGAATACTTCATTCATTAAAATGCCCCTCATTTTTTCATATCCTCTTTGAGTCATTTTAACAAGAACTGATACCATAATCATAATAAAATTTGGGAATTTTTATGAAAAGACATTGCCCCTATAATGATGTACCATGTCTCGTGGATTTGGAGAACAATGTTTGACCTACATTGGCAGTTGCCTGATCTGCATTAACGTAGATGATTTAGTCTGAAGTCACTGAAAAGGTGAAAATTCAGAAGTTGAAACTACTCTGGTGTTTTCAAAATGTTTCTTATGTGAAAGCAAGATTGTCATGTTGTCTTGTAGTGCAGTTATGACTGAAACTATGCTTGGTGAGGATGTTCTTTCAAGTTAGGCCCCTGCTGGTAGACATTGCATAAATCAGAGACCCTCTCCCATAATCTTATTTTAGAACAAAAGGTGCAAAGTTCCTTTGAAGATAGAAACAAGATTATACCCTCAGGCTATTACCATTTTCAGAGGTGAAGTCTTGTTTTTTTTTTTTTTTCTTTTTTTAATATAGAAAAATTATGCTTGTTTTGACCTTATCATAGAATTACTAATTCATAAAACACAGTGAATGCCAGGGTCACCTTGAAATTGCTTAGTTATTGTTCTCAAAAATAAATGCCAATCATGAGGTATACAGATGTTTTGTAAGCTTATTTAATCAACTATGTTACTATATTAAACACATACTCTGTATTATGCTTGACTATAGAATAAAGATATAATGGCAAATATTCAACAGTTTTCATTACTGTTAAAGCAGATGTACTTGCAAACCATAATGCTTACTATCAATAGATTGAGAAAGGATGTACGGTAACATTACTTTACTGAAAAGGCGAGTGAATACCCTAAACTATTTAGTGCTAAACTTAAAAGTAACCTCACAGATGAAAAAAGGATAGTCAGGCTGATTATCATCATATAAGGATCAACATGCATGTATTAATTCTTGTTTTCTTCTTAAAAGAACACCCTGTACAGTTTTGCTACAGCTATTATTTCTGAACTGTATCCAGCCAATGAATAACAAGATCATAAACACAGAATACAGTCTCCTGTAGATGGCTAAGAAAGCACATATAAGCATACTGCTGTATTAACCATAGAATATAGCATGTATACATACCTCTCAACTGTACAGATTTTTGCAGAATGTCCGGATTTTTGCCTTATATTTTTGGTCTGTTCCTCATAAAATATATGGCTTTCTGGCAAATCGCTAGGCTGATCTGAGAACTGAAGTCACTAAATAATGACATACATTTGTGTTAATGATTTCATATCCTTTAGATAAATACATGCTAAGACAAATTCTGTTATGCTACCAACATTCTAAGTTTACAAGACTATAAGAGTAATATTTAAAATCTGTCCCTATTTTTGGGCCTTTGTCCCTCCCATTCTGTAAGGCTTTATCCAGATATTTTGTGCTAAGAGGTTCAGTGGTATGCATGATGGATAAACAGCATATCTTGTCACATTTCCCACAATAAAAAGCCTTAACCAGTTTTGTATAAACCATGAATATGGCTACCAACATTGCATTCAAAAAGCATTGCAATTCTAACTAAATATCATAGGGAGTAGGGTCAAACTGTCATTCAAAGACACTGTTCAGACTATTACAGTCATATTCATTGCAATAGATCTGTTAGGAGGAAAGAATCCATTGTGCCTTTGATTTCTTCCAGCAGTGAAATACAACAGAAGTTGCTTGAAATCTTACTTTAGCAGCAGTGAACACCTACCATGTAACATTGTGCAGACATGTTGTATAAACTGCTTTCGATTCCTGTTAAGAACTTTCTGAACACTGTGTTGTTTCCAACATCTTGCATGAGCCTACCTTCCATGTATTTTCCACTTAACACCTCTTGACTCTGTTTTCTGTGGAAGATAATGTCTTCCTAGATTGCAGTAATTAAAGCCAATGTACTTTCATATTTTATATACTTCCTTCTTTTCCTTTTTTTCTTTGAGGATATGTATATCTTTCTTTAGTACTTCTTTTACATTCCTTGGCAATAATAGCATCATATTTATGCTACATTTCCATCCACATGTTCCATATTCTTTTAAAAGCCTTGTGGATCTAGTCTTCAAGGCTACTTGCTATAGTCAAGGTGTGACCTTACCAGTTGATAGCTGAAAGACTGCCTTCCCTTTATCAGTTTGAGATGTTCATAGGTTTATCATTTCTTACTAGGCAGGCAGCTTAGGTGACAATATAGTGTTTAGCCATGCAGCCAAGAGAGTGTAGTGACTGGCTTCACCACCCTGATCAATGACAGCCATATTGCTTATCTCACAAGTAAATTTGTGAGTACCCATTCAGTTCCCAAGACAGATCTTGAAGGAAGCCAATGTTTTATATTTTGACATGTAAGGGAGCTGTTTCTATAGCAGGGGAATATATTGGGTGAGCAGCCTATCTCTCCAAGAGGTCCTGTTTATGTCAAAATGAAGGATGAGGTTTGTGAAGTGAGTGTTTTTAGTATGGTCAGCACTTCTGAGGTGACAGAGATCTAGCAGGACAGGATCCTTCATAGCCTGGAAGGTGGAACAGAGACCACCACCACACAGGAATTGGTTCAAAACATAGAAGAGTGACCACATTTCTAGTTTCTATAGGTAGTTAAGGCATTGCAGTCCTTTTTTTATTTTAGATACAAAATGTTGCAATCTTTAGTCGGCGAGATGTTTGGAGCAGTACATTCAAAATGGTGCATTGTATTTTATAAGTGGGCTGATGAGAGACTAATAGAAATATATTGTGGCTTCTTTAATCCTGGAAAATTTCAAGATCCTCTTAGGATTCCATGCTACCTTTCACACTGTCAGCCCAATGACATATTGCATGACAGAAGAAAACATTTGTCGCTCACTACTTAATAACTATTAATGGCTCACTCATATGTAATCTGCTGTTAAATTTTAGCTACTCATTTTTCCATTCCTTTCACTTTGACTCTCTCCTCATCACAACATCCCATCTTTTGAATGAGACATACTGCAGATCTCTAACTCATTTCAAAGGAAAATACTTTTCTATACAGTAAAAAGTAGTCAAAAAGTAGGAAACAATTAAAATCTTTTTTTGCAAGGGGCAATATATTCCAACTCTGATATCACACTACAGTGCGTAAAAGGGCAAATTCTCTGATTACCAATGTACCGTGATCTCAGTTCAGACCACTTGACTTTGAAGAAAGTCAAACATATGATCTCGACCATATGCAATTCAACTTTCTGAAAAGCTGATCTTAAGTCACAGACTCATATATATCTATATATCTATATCTAATCTAGTACCTGAATTCTCAAAAGCTTTCATGGCGTGCATGATAAATGTAAGAGGAAATGTTGCCAATATGTCGGCCGAGCGATCCACGTATGTGCTCGTTTGACGTGCGCGAGCGCTCTAGCACTAGTACTGCACACTCCCAGCCCCCATATGCAAATCACCCCATCTGCAGGTGAAAACCATGCAAATGAGGTAAATCTGACATCCAGGAAGCAAGAATCAGGGCGTGCAGGACTAGCGTAATATGTAGAAATGTACTCGGTTAGTAATCAAATACGGTACTGCAAACTCCAAAACAGAACTATGAAAGCTCCAAATAAAGGCTGCATATCATTGAGGAAGCATGCCAATGAACAAGTAGAAGGTCATTGGCATTGCAAACAATGCCAAATGTACAAAATACAACTTTTATGATATGTCCGCCGATCACGGCCATTGAAGCATAGGGCAGCAGCGTGCAAATGGGATTGGTGGAGAAATAAGAAAATAAACCTAAAAAAAGCAGTCTAACTAAAATCAGTATTCCGCCATGCAAGTCAATGGCAGACAAAAGACAACCTGGCCAGTGAGTAGTGGTTGCTAAGGGGGGAGGCACAGTGTGACACATGTAACTATGCATTAGCAGACAATTCTATACAAATGAGGGGAAGGATAGTGAATCCCAGTTTTCCCCAGCATGTGAGGCAGGTCCCAACAGTGTATGAGTATGAATAGCTGAGTGTAAGACTAGGGAGGTAGGTGACATCATGTGTGGGAGTGTCAGGCATACTGTCAGCGGATTGTAGCCCTGTGGCTTGGGGTTGCATCCAGCTTAGCATAGCAAAGCCAGGGGGTGTGTCTAAGCCTGCCCAGCACGTATGACAAAGTGTAAGCGGGTGTGCACGCCGCGCAATGGGATCTACAGGAAGATAAAGGAAGTGAACCCAGGAAATAGCAGCAGAGTGCACATTGGAGTACACCGATTGCACGGCGCACCCCCAGGATGAAACAGAAGGGAAATGGGAAGGGAAAGCAGCAGTAGAAAGTTAATCAAGGGGTACTAGGATTGTTGCCAGGTGCAACGTATCTGAACCAGCCAATTACACAGGCAGCACACCAGCCCAGCCCAGAATGCCACTATAAACTATGCAAACACCTACCCCTCTGGATTTTCCCACACCCTACACCACCGGTGTAAACAAGTGGGGAACTTTTAACACTTACAACAGCAAAATGTTAAGGGCTGCAATAGCTATCATACAACTTCTGGAAGAGGCTGAGGGTGGTGAGGATGGGAATGCTGCCGACCAACCCACAGTGAGGAGATGGAGAAGAGTGTACAGACCCAGGGTAACCTACCAAGGGCTACATAAGCTGGAGATAGTGGATGATTATAGGGTGGACAGGGACCTCCTACATCAGATTGTTGAGCTGTGCCGGCCACGCCTGACACACAGAACGAACAGAGGGGGAACCCATCCTAGTGGAAATGAAGGTATGTGTAGGCCTAAGAATACTAGCTACAGGTACCTTCCAAAGGCCAACTGGGGATATGATGGGGATCTCACAGGCATCAGCATCCAGGGTACTCCACCAGTTCCTGGATGCCATGGTAGCACATGGTGTGCACGTATATTTCACCATCACCTGTGAGGCATTGGCCAGCAGTATGCTTCTCTTCCAGCAAATAGCAGAATACCCTGAGGTAGTGGGTGCAATAGACTGCCCGCACATGCGTATCAAAGCACCACCCGGTGAGCAGGGTAGGGTCTACATCAACTGAAAGGGCTTCCCCTCCATCAACTGCCAGGTCATGTGTGATGCCCAGGGCATAATACTGAACATGTGTGCTGGCTGCCCTGGAAGTTATCACGATTCCCACATCAGGCATCTGAAGCAGCTGTACCAGAAATTTGCCAGTGGGGACAACCCACATGATCACCTCGTGGGGGGTGCTGGATACGCACTGGAGACGTGGCTGATGACACCCATCAGAAATGCACACACACCTGAATAAGAACTTCATAATGAGGCACACGCACAAACAAGTATCATAATAGAGCGTGTGTTTGGGATGCTCAAGTTGCAGTTCCGGTACCTGGACACATCCGGTGGAGCCTTGCAGTACTCACCAACTACATGTACCCAAATCATCCTTGTATTTACCATGCTACACAATATGATCCTGTGGAAACAGCTTCAGCAGGAGCAGCAAGGGGCAGGGCCACATAGCCCCCCACCAATGCCAAGGCCTGCATAGGCACAGAGTGACTCAGAGGAGGAACAACCTAAGCCTGCCCCAGTAGGCAGAAGGAGGCATGCCCAATATGCCCTGGCCCTGGCAAAGAGGCAATGCATAGCACATACACTGACATGGGAGGGACCCAGGGAATAGCACCTCTCTCTGACTCTCACATACAGTAAAAGGGATGCCAAACATTACACTACCTGTGCCTAACCATGTGTAAGCAGTGTACTATGTGCATCCGACATAGGCAGCCCTGCAGCACCACCTGCAATACTGGGACACCCACAAGATAAGGGACTCACACATGCCAGTCACGAGGAGGGGTCACATACCCAACAACAGTCACAGCCAGCAGGACAGGTGTAAACAAACACAAACAAATGCTGCACTATGGCCTCTGAATAAGGGGTATGGGTAACCCCCACCCAGGCCTACATGGACAGACTACAGCAGGCCAGGTAGTGGGATGTCAGTTGAGATGGCTAGGAAGTCAGAAACTAATGTGTATGCAATCAAAAGATAAGAACAGTAGTACACCGGTATGGCTTAGCCAGCACGATAGGTAAGACTACTGAATGAAATGGACTACAGGACATACCAGTATAGTCCTAGCAAATGTGTACAACTGTCAGGTGTGCCACCCCCACCCCACATAGAAATATAGTAACAGTCAGGTGTGCCCCCCCATCCTGTGTAGTAACATAGAAATAGTCAGGTGTACCCCCCGCTATGCAGACATGTTGCAACAGTCAATGCCAAATGATCGGTGGATATCCTGCAGATACAGCATGCTACCTGTCAGTGTACAACACAAAGGTCAGCTGTGCAGTACAAACCACCGGACATGATCCACACATGCAAAACAGACGGTCTTATTGGGCATGCTCACACACTTAGAGAAATGAAGGCAATGTCATTCATCAACATACTGAAAGGTCATACTGGGCATGCTCACACACTTAAACACATGAAGGCCATGTATGCAAACACCAGTGGACCAGACACATCCAGCAGTTGCCTTGCACACACAGTGGATAGGAATACAGACATATATGTAAGGACAACACACCATAATATGCCAAAGGTAGATGGATATAGATGTGTGGAAGAGGGTGACTATGACAAGGGGCCATCCACGCCTGTCCCACCCAGCACACAGCCAAAGGGCCCCAAACACATCAGGTGCAGATGTCACAAACTGCAGTTACTAGCGACCAGTACCTGTTAGCACCACAGACTATGTGGTCTATGTGCCAGCTGTGCAACATGGCTGTACAAGGACGTAGTCAGCTAGTTGCCTTATACATGCACCTGTGACATATGACCCCGTGTGTGGCCGCCTGTAGCGTGTCACCCTACATGAATGGTGTATGGGCCATGCACACACTGGCCACTCCATAGTGGTACCCTGACAAGCCTGCTGAGGTTATCCAATGTGAAATACACCTTTGGGAGAGTTGTAGGCCAGTAATTTCTGTGGTGCATGCCATAACTGTGTACTGCTGTAGTGTGATTGACTAGTTAGTTAGGAGTTCTAACCCCAGACATGGCAACTGTATGCGTAAGTGTGTGTCACTGTTCATGTGTGTGTCTGTCTCTCACTGATTGTGTAGAGAACAATGCCTTTTAGGCTGCTCACACCGCTTACTATTCACATACCCAACTTTGACAAGGCTGCTGATGTCACCCACCTAGAAATACTGTCCTGGGAAAGCTGTAACCCAGTAATCTCTGTAGCACATGCTGTAACTGCGTACAGTTGTAGTGTAATAATGTTAGGTAGGAGGTCAAACCCCAGACATGACAACTATGCGTGTGTGAGACTGTGTGTGCATATGTGTGTTTGTGTCTGTCTGTCACTGACTGTGTAGAGAGCAATGCCTTTTAGGCTACTCACACCCCTTACAAGTCAAATACCCACCTTTGGCAAGGCTGCTCATGTTACGCAACTTAAAATGCACCTCTGGGACGATCATAGCCCAGTAATCTCCGTGACATGTCCCATAACATTGTATGGCCATAGTGTGATTAAGGAATTAGTTGTGAGCTCTAGTCCCCGACCTGCTGACTATGTGTGTATGCGTGCATGTCTGACTGTGTGGAGAGCAATGCTTTTAGGGTACTCACACCCCTTACATTTCACATACCCAACTTTAGCAAGGCTGCTGATGTCACCCACCTAGAAATACGCTCCTGGGAAAGCTGTAGCCCAGTAAACTCTGTAGCGCATGCTGTAACTGTGTACTGCTGTAGTGTGATAATGTAGTCAGGTAGGAGGTCAAACACAAGACTTAGCAACTGTGAGTCGATGTGTATATATGTGTGCATGTCTGTCTAGCACTCACTGTGTAGAGAGCAATGCTTTTTAAGCTACTCACACTGCATATTGCTGTATTGTTAATAAAAAGCGTGGTTTGGTTCCATCCCCACACATGGTAGTTCCAAATGTATTGTGTGTGTCACTGTCTGTGTAGGGAGCAATGCATTTTAAGTTAGTCTCTCACAGTCATTTCAAATGCCCTACTTTGGCAATCCTGCTGATGTCAGTCAGTGTGAAATACACTTTTGGGCAAGGACTACTCCAGTAATATCTGTGGCAAGTACTATAACTGCATAGTGCTGTAGTGTAATACACTTGTTAGGTAGGGGTTCTACTCCCAAACATGACAGGTGTGTGTGTGTGTGTGTGTGTGTGTGTGTGTGTGTGTGTGTGTGTGTGTGTGTGTGTGTGTGTTTGTAACCCATATCCTGTGTGGAGGTGGTTGCGACTGTGTGACACCTGTGGCCAATGTGGAGCAGGTTTTGAATATTTCTTATATGGTGGCCATACCATATATCGCAATGTACACCATACAGGGATAACACGTGATATGGCTGAGAGGCCGGGGTGCAAAGCCATACCCAGACATGTGACATCAAGGTAAGGCAATCACAGTTAGCACCCACAGAATTACCCAGAGCACACTCTCACCCCATGTGTCATACACACATACATGCCTAGGTAACAACCAATATGTGGGTAGTACACTGCATATTGGCCACTGATAGTAACTAAGGAGTGACAGCGGTGGGCCACAGAGGACATGACACCCAGTCCATCTGTCCAATATGCACATACGTGCAGACAGTGCACCTCCCCCATGTTCCCCAATGGACAACTGCACCACCTGTGGTGCCATCACATGTGACCCACAACGGACATACCATACCTGACAACATGCCCATATGGACAGATGCCACTGACACCAAGGAATACTAATAGCATGCACTCCATGTAGGTGCAGGGTAAAGCTGCTGGCCATTACCAGCTACCACCTGTGTGGGCAAATGCAGACACTACATCCCCGAGCCACAATGCAGACCATCATCATGTGGCCTGATGCCAAGGTACATCCATTGCCTAGCCTTGGACAGCCATCTGGCACAGTTGAACACCACACACCTGCTCAGACATGCACCCATGCATGTCAGTAGTGGTACCCTGTGTGTTTGTGTGTGTGTGTGTTGCATGCTGCAGATGTTCACATCCACACTCCCTACAACCCCCATGGGCATACTGCAGCATGCTGTCTGATGTCAGACACCTTCCCATACCCTTTGCCCGTACAGCCCCCGTATGACCTGTGTGGTGCATGGGATACCTGCACAGTGATGTGATGTGGCAATCCCACAACTGATGAGTTGTACACCTGGTCCTGCTACGTGTGTCAATGTGTGTGTGTCCTTGTGAGGGTGTGGCTCTGTTGACGCTGGCACCTGTTCATGCTGACAGGCACGTGTATGTCACCTACCATACAGCAACTATATCCCTGTTGCAGATGTCACTCACCATCACATATATGTTCTGATTGCTCCACAACAGGTAACCCATGTGGCGCATCCAATAATTGCAGTAAACTGTGATAGCACTACATAGTTGTCAGGGGTTTGATACTCTGTGCTGCTAGGTGTGTGACACAAACATGCTTCAGTTTTACCCTCAGATGTCACTCACCATCACATATATGTTCTGATTGCTCCACAACAGGTAACCCATGTGGCGCATCCAATAATTGCAGTAAACTGTGATAGCACTACATAGTTGTCAGGGGTTTGATACTCTGTGCTGCTAGGTGTGTGACACAAACATGCTTCAGTTTTACCCTCCCACCCCTTCCTGACACGTATTTGCCTCTGTCTGCATCCCCCACCCCCTTTCAGGTGGATATGAAGACCTACACCTGCTTTGCTTAGGCAGCAGCATGTGTAATGTAAGCAATGCTCATGATCAGCTGATTGCCTCTGCACGAATCACAGCCATCCCCTAGCTGATTGCATGTGAAACAGCTGTGGTAACATTCCCATAGCCAATTGTATGGAAACACACTCCAATACCTAGGAACATCATGGTGGTGTTGGCCTTTTCACCAATTGTGAGCAGGAACTAGATCTGTCGTGTGCCAAACAGCATCTCAGATGGATTGCAGTGTACCTCTAACAACATACACTATGGAAACAGTGCAACAAATAGGAGGTGGATATGCCTGACCTGACTACAGACTGTAACTGCCGCTATACTGCATTTGGAGTAATGTTACTTTCACAGTGATTGTGTGGATATGGTTGTTGTACATGTCTCAATACCTGTCATGTCAGTTCCATGTTGATGGGGACTCTCCATCTGCAGGGTCATCTGCAGCCTGGGCAGTGTTGTGTCCGTGGTTGCATGTGTCACCCACGGAGCATCTAGATGTCGACTGCTGAAGGTAGTGTGAGGATTGCAGTCAGTAGATGGAGAAAGCTGTGGTAGTCACAGATGTCATATCCCTCAAAGGACATATGTTGCAGCAACCCTGCAAAACAGTAAATGTATGTGGTTATCACTGCAACATGTCAATATTGACCTGTGCATGTGCTCCCAGCCACACCTCTGTCAACCTTTGTACATATGTCGTGCATGAAGTGGTGCATATGTGCTGTACACCATACTTTGTGGCATCATAACTGAGAACAAGCCACTGATATAGCTGACTGCTACACATGTTATGTACAGTAGGGGTTACATTACATGACATTACCTGCACATTCTGTGGATGTTTGTACAGTACTGAGGTCTGTGTACCTATGGTGAATGTCAACAGTGTGTGTAGTGTTGATATGTACCTTAGCCTATGTACAGGCTGTGGTAGATGACATTGTTCTAGTTCCCCTACTATCATATGTTACGTGCTGCCCTACTGTATGGTACTGTAGTGGCGTACATGTTTGTAGTGCCATAAACACATGTGTCCCATACCACAGACAGCCACCAGACCAAACTGTGTAGCAGGCCAGTATATGTAGGGTCAGTCTGTGAGTGGCACATATGAGGATGTTGTCGAACACATAGTCCATATACTGTAATACCATGCTAGCTAACCATATGTGGCTGTGGCTGTGTTCACAGTGGTTGTGGATATGCACTGTCACACAGATGTATCTTACCCTGTGCTGTGACATGCCTGTTGAGCCTGCTTTAAATGCAGGTAGATGTGCATTCCCCTTGGGAGGTGTAGGTCAGTGTTGAGCCAGTCTGCCTGCAGCCTGCACAGTGCATTGTGACATGCCTAGCAGCTGAATGCACCTACCCAGTGGGATGTCATGTGCAGATACTAGCCAGATGTCCCGCTGCCGGACCTCCTCTAACAGTCATGTATGTCAGACATGGCAGTGGGATGCAGTGCAGATGTATGTCAATGCCTATTGTGTGGTATGTAACCAAGGCACCCCTGTACCAGCAATCATACCATTGCAGGCCAGGCAGGGGTGTGTGAATGCATGACCTATGGTGGACATCATATACCCATCGTTATGTGTTACACCCATCTACATGGCCATCCACATCCATATTGTCAGGCATGGTATACATGTGTAGCACTAAGGGCTTATGTGTATATCTCTGGACTGTACAGACTGTGTCAGACCCTCCACATATATTGGCCAATATCTCTGCTGCAGTCCACAGTGGCATTACGTGCTAGAAGTGGTACTGTACACTGAAGTCCTTTGGATGTCGTTCAGTAACCAATGGCACACATGTTATGAGCAGATGTGACCTCCCACACACACCATGTCTGTGAAGACAATCCCAATGACAGTAGCAATAGTCTACTAGTATACTTGCTATACATACCTGACATCCCCTGCAACTACGACATTGGGAGCATACGGGCTGGGGTTGGCCTACAGTTCATGTCCAGGACATATGGTGGGAATATATGTACATATACATATCCAGATAGCCAGATATATGATTACACATGTGTACTACATCCAATTAACACTGTCATGGCAACCACCCACTATAGAGTCCCACATCATGTGTGCGTGGTCCCATTACATCTTCTGTGTGATGGGCATCCGTCCTGTGTGTGGGCAGCAGTGCTCCTGACAGCATGTAGCAATAACCTATACAGGAGAATGGGCACACTCAGGGCAGCCACATATTTGTAGGAGGATCAGGAAGTACAGATAGACTGCAAGTGGAGTTGTGTTATGCTTTGTACAGTACTGGTGTTACAAGGTGTGAGTGTACATACTAGTTTGCCATAGAATGCAGTACGTCTGCATAGCACACAACTGTGGGCCTACCCTCATGCCAGCCGGAGCTGTGCCTATCATGTCTTGTCTGTCCACCACACAGGTCTTGTGTCAGATAATACTCTGGCAGTGTGTGTGTGTGTGCATGCTACCGGTACATGGCTACATCCATGACCGTCTCTACCATCAATTCCCTGACTAAGGGTATGTTACAGACTATCCTGTAACACATGCACCTTGTGTAGTGTATGGCAACAGTTGTCCACATATGTGCCTATATTCCAGCCTCTGTCCATCACCAATATACCAAGCTTTGCACATATGTCATGATGTTGGTGGTTGATCCATAGTGGGCTGGGAGTATAACACACTACCATGTCTGCCATCAGTTCACTGCCGTTGTAACACCCACACATATGGTGGGGCTGGGGCCATATATGTGTGGGTGCCACCTACACAATACATGTGTGCCCTCATGCACTGCAAAGCCCAGTGTATGTAACAGTGGTATATGGCCCTGTATTACTGAGTCTGGGGGGAGCACCAGAAATTACCTAGGCTGCTGCAAAATGTGGGGGTATCAGGACTGAGCTGCCTTAATGCATCTGGATGTACAGTACCATATACTTCACCTATATACACATTACTGACATGGATCTGGGTACTGCAGGACTACTGCCCCCTGCCATGCAAAATGTTCTGTGTGTTGGTGTGCTTGTGATGGTGTCAGTTATGCCATGTTATGTAGCAGTTACAACCCATGTGGTCATATGACGTCTATACCACCTACTGTGTTTGTACAGTGTGCAGATAGAGGCTGCTGAACTACACACCTGGAGTACATACTGTTGATTGTTAGGTATCCTGTGGCCCAGTGTGTCTTTCCTATTGTACAATGTGAATGGCATGGCCTGGAAAGCAACATCTGTGAACCTTTCCTGCCTACTGTATGACTGTAACTGGTCCACTGTAGCATCACTCCGTTGATATAGTTGTCAGTGTCTGAACAGCTATATGGCATGACATGCATAACTGTAATAGTACACGATTAAAGGTTTCCATGTCTGCAAACCTGTGGGTGTTGTTTTACCTATGACCTCTCTGTGGGTGTATGTTACAGTCAAGATTGTCATTTGTATGGGTGGCACATACAGTGTCCAGTCATTCAGGGTTCTACTGTAGGCATAGTGGCTGTTCCATATTGTGTGCACCTACCACTTATGTATCATACTGTCCATATAACTGAATGTTTATGTGTAGTCACACGTATATGTACATATATATATATATATATATATATATATATATATATATATATATATATATATATATATAAATATGTATACCTGTATCTGCATATCTTTGTCTGTGTATCTGATGCCTGGTAATGTTGATAGCTTCCACATAATACATTCCCCATGGGAGCCAGACTGTACTGCATGATATACCAAAAAACACACACCAAAACTGTAGAAAACAGTAAAAAGGTCCAAATATACCGAAAACCACAACAACGGAAATAACAGCATAGACTGAAGAATAAAATATTTTATTTCTGATTCTGGTACCTCGGCCTTCGCCTTCAATGGAATAGTT
This sequence comes from Protopterus annectens, assembly GCF_019279795.1. NCBI lineage: Eukaryota > Metazoa > Chordata > Ceratodontiformes > Protopteridae > Protopterus > Protopterus annectens. Next base: position 915,621,047 of record NC_056744.1, read on the forward strand.
AACATGTTCAGAAGCAAGTCTGCATGTACTGCATGATATGTTACAAATACCAGCCTGACATCATACAGGTGGGATGTAGTACAGGTAACATTATGTGCCCATGTTGTCACTGGCCCTGGTTATGAGATCTCCAACACTTGGTAGTGTATTGCAGGGTGGATGTGTTTGGCTGGGGTGATGCCTATTTGTACAACTCATAGTGTCTGGTGCCTCTCAACCCCATTAACGTAACATTACCCTGTTACACTCCTCTCCCTAACAGCTACATGTGCCTTGCAGTACCAGCACAACAGTGTTGTACCAATGGGTCAGTAGGCATGGGAATCTCATTGAGGTCTGCCACGTGTGTGTATGTGTGCATGTGTGCATATCTGTAGGGTACACCAGTCTGAGTCCACATACTCCTATTACTATACACATTACCACGCAGTAGTATGGATATTGTTGTCACCCATAGTTGTGGCAATGCAATGCAACACACTACTATGCCTGTGGCATGTGCATCACATGCATATCCCTATGGTACCACTGTTGTGATATGCAATGGGTTGTTTTTGCATCGTGGCCAATGTGTGATAGTGGGTATGTCAGAGTATCAAGATGGGTTCTAGTGTGTACAATATCCAGTGGGGGATGTGGGTGCTGTGTCCACTGTCTTTACACCATAGTACACCTGGTATATGGCCCACATACCACTCTCAGGTGGCCAATGTCACCATCACCCATACAGGTAACAGATAAGAGGATACATCCCAGTTACACATGTGCTGTGTGCAGCCAACCTGTAACACTTTGGACACATGGACTAGTTAGTTAGCAACTATACAACCAGGTCTCTAAGATGTGTGTCTACCTGTTCTGTGTCAGTCAATGTGAATATGATGGTATGACAGACTATGTATTCTCCATATACAAACATTACATCCCCATTACCATATTGTATGTGTCTGTGGATGGTCTGCATGTAGCACGTGACCTGGTACACACCTCACCCTACAGATGGTGTCATGTGTGCAATGACAGCCACACAGTTCAATAGCACTACATACCTGGGTTGGGGTCTAGACACAGTGTCGCCAAGTAAGGATGTGTGTGTATGTGGATTGGTTGACATAAGGGTGCAGATTATACCTGAACCAGCAGGCCACCAGTCAGGTTTGCACAGCCAATAACTGTTATACATACCTGTGGCATGTGTGCAACTGTACACCACATATGTCACGGCCATGGTGTTACCACACTGACATACCCTTGTGGAATATGACTGCAGACCATCCTCCTGCTGACACATGTATGCCTACAGTACAAATGGATGACAGTATGGGGATATCAATTGGTGTTACCAATAGCTGAGATGCATCATTGCTGCATGGCTACACTACCTGACATGCATGCAGTACACATTACCCCTGACTACAGTCTACACTGCAGTACATTGCGGCACTCTATCACAGTCACTGTGTGAATCAGAACCATGTTAGCCTGTCCCTGCATCTATGTTATGGATGACAGGGATGTGATGCAGGTATCATCATATGCACAGGGTGTGTTACAGGTGTGCCAGAGGCTGAGGGTGGTTCATAGGTTCATAGGTTCATAGGTTGATACTAGGCTATCTGCCCTAGGGCATTTATAAGCCTAGACAGAGTGTGTTTGGCTTTTGCCACCATTTTAGATTAGTTGACTGTGCCTCTGTATAGTAGGTCACAGAAGGTAGCCATTTTAAGGTTAGTTTACTGCACCTCTGTCAAGCAGGGACACAGAAGAGATCCCAGGGGTAAACTTACAATCTCACATCTACTCGTCAAGATTTCTCTTAAAGAGGGTCAATGAGGGGCTCTGCCTAACATGGATTGGGATTTTGTTCCAGAGTGAGGGGAGCCTCTGGGATATGAATCTGTCCCTCCAGCATGTCCTATTTATTTCTGTGCTGAGGTTCAAGTCTCTGGAGAGTGTAGCTCTAAGGGATTTGGATTTCCTGAGGTGAAACATGTCCATTAATTCTGGGTTGGACATGGCTTTATACGTCAGACACAGATTGCCTCTGAGTAGGCGGTATGTAACTAAGTAGAGCTGGAGTTTCTTTAGCCGAACTGCATAGGGCATCTGTTTGAGCCCCTTGATCCTCTTGGTGAGATACTTTTGGGGTCTTTCCAGTTGCTGAAGGTGTCGGGTAAGGTACATCCCAAACGGGGCATTGTACTCAATTATGGGCCTGATAAGTGATGAGTAGAGGGGCACAATGACCTGTCTTGATCTAGATGTGAACCCTTTTGTGATAAGGTGGGCTATATAGAAGGTCTTTCTAACCACTTTGGCAATGTGATTGTCAAAGGAGAGATTGCTATCTACTTGGGTCCCCAAGTCCTTAATTAATTCTTCCGTACTTACTGGATTACCACCTATGTGGTAATTTGTAGGCATTTTGTTTCCCAAAGGGGATGACTATGCACTTTTTGGCATTTAGCTTTAGGCCATGGCTCTGGCACCAGTTATCCATTTCTGTGTGACCCTTTTGGAGGATGCTTGTATCAGCCAGAGAGTTGATTACAGCACCCAGTTTGCAGTCATCTGCGAACTTGGTCAGCCATAGTCCACCCGTGTTAGCCTGTACCTCGGAGAAATATATACCGAACAAGAGAGGTCCCAGGACTGAGCCTTGTGGGACACCACTTGTAACTGGTTTAGAGTCTGACATGGCACCTGCTATTCTGACCATGTGGGTTCTGTCCCTGAGCCAGTTTGCAACCCATCTTGTGACATAGGGGTTGATATTTAAGCTGGTGAGATTATTTATGATGCCCGAGTGGGGTATTGTGTCGAAGGCTTTTGCGAGGTCCAGGTAGGCTGTGTGGACTACCTGCCCTTCATCTATGGTTTTGGTAACTGTTTCAAAGAAGTCGACCAGGTTCAAGAGGCAAGATCTGCCCTTAACAAAGCCGAATTGGGTAGGATCCAGTGTCTGGAGGTTCCCAATGTCTTTGTTTATGATTTCCATGATGATACGCTCCATAGCTTTGCAGACCAGGCTAGTCAGGCTTATAGGGCGATAGTTTCTGGGGTCTGTTGTGGCACGACCTTTGTGGAGTGGGACCACTGTTGCTGTATGCCATTCCTTGGGTACATATCCTGTAATAAGGCTGAGATTGAACAGTGACTTTATATGAGGGTTTAGTTCTTCTTGGAGCTCGTGTAAGATGCAGCCTGGGACACTGTCTGGTCCCATTGATGCTGTGTTTTTTGCTTTGGAGAGGGCAGCTCTCACCTGTGCACCTGTGATCTCAAGAAGGCTACACTCTGTTGGGATAGACATTTGCTCTTTTGGGGGGGGAAGGGGGGGAGAAGTTTGCACTGAACCTTTCTGCCAGGATGTTGGCAATGTCTGTGGGTTCAGTGTATTTTTTGTCATTTTGCACTAACTCAGAGCATATCTGGGAGTTGCCTCCCAGTTTTCTGACATAACTAAAGAAGGCCTTGTGATTATCTTTAGTGTCTTATGCAATTTTTCTTTCGAGGCTGGCCTTAGATGATTTTATGATGGATCGTAGTTTCTTGCTAGTACTGATCAGTGACACCTTCCCTTTTTGGGATTTTGCTCTGTCATGTAGTAGCTTTCTCCTTCTGTTGTATAGCTTATTTATGGCCAGGGTCCACCAGACAGGTCTCCTGCCTTTGGAGGAGTGAGTCTTGGTTTTATTTGGGATAGCATGCTCCATGCATTCCTGTAGGTGTCCATAGAATGCTTTTGTAAAGGATTCTGCATTTTGGGCTGTATTTTCCACTGGCCTGGGGGCTTTGAAGGATTCCACCTCGGTTTTGAGAAGTGTGAAGTTTGCTTTTGAGAAGTTCTTCACCGTGGTTTCCTTGGCTAGGGGTGGGGACGGAATATGGATGTCCAGTGAGATTTGTTTATGGTCTGATCTTACTAATGAGGGGTATACCTCTGGTGTGGAGCATAGAGACCCCATGTTGGTGATGACAAGATCCAATATGTTTTCACCTCATGTGGGAGTGGTGACCAGTTGTTCCATAGCATTTGAGTTTATAAATTCTAGGAACCGTTGGGCGAGGGTGTTTGGGCTTGAGTAGTTTTCCCAATCGATGTTTGGGTAGTTGAAGTCACCCAATATAATAGTGTTTGGAGAGTCCTTCATATTCTCCAGTGTTCTCAGGAAAGCCGAGTGAGGTTCCTGTGTTTGGGAGGGTGGTCTGTAGCAGGCTACAAACTGAAAGGCAGTTTTGCCCACTGTTAGTTGCACATGGATGGTCTCCGATGCTTCGTGCAGTGCCACTAACCTGGAGGTGTGGGTATCTTTGATAAATATGGATACTCCCCCTCCGTTTGTTGTTCGGTCTGAGTTTTGGGGCCGGAAAGCATGGTATGAAGTATAACCTGTTAGTGCTGGGGTGCTCTCGGGAGCCTTGAACCAGGTTTCTGTTACTGCACAGACATCGATATTCTCCATACTGAGGAGAGTCTCGAGTGCTTGCATCTTGAGGTTTAGACTTCTGGTGTTGAGCAGCATTACCCTTAGTTTTTTTTTTCTTTGTGTTGTCTATGGGGGTGGGTTTGTTTTTTGAGCCTTGCCTAAAAAAGGCACTATGGGGGAGGCAAGAGCCTTTGCCAGTATTCGAAAACCCAGGGGTGACAGGTGCAAGCCGTCCCTAAGCGAACGTGGCTTGTCGAGCATGTCATCCCAGGCTGACAGACACTGGATCCCCTTTGAATGACACCAATACTTTAGCCAATTGTTAAAATTGATCATTTTGTCTTTATACTGTGGCATCATTCTTGGTGAGGTAAGATGCTACTCAAGGTCAGGGTCATACCGGCCTGGGCTACATGAAGAGCTCCTGTACGTCTTTTTTCATATAGTCCAGGGAGGTATGTCTCAGGTCATTCACACCGGCATGGACAATGACAGAGTCATATTTGTACTTGCTTTGGAGTGACCTGAGTGCTTGTGTTATGTGGCAGATCCTGGCACCCGACAGGCAGCTTACAGTGACCTTCTCCTTGTTCAGCCTGGTGAGTGGGACGTCAGTATGTCTGACAATAGAGTCACCTATTACAAGTGTATTAGGTGTGTTGTTTAGCCTTAAGGGCTGTAACTGTGTGGCACACTGACTTTGTGAGCTATGTGCTACGTGGATATTGTTTCATGGTAGGTGTTGCTTGGATGTCTGCTTTGGAGGTCTCTGCTGCTTAGGCAGATTTTTATTTAGAGCCTCCGAGTATGTTTTTGTGTGTTTATGTGTTTGGTTTGCTGATGCGATAGGTTTATGTGAGATTGGATTTGTGGTGTGTATGGTTACCTTCTCCTCCTGACAGGCTGTGCCAGTACTGGGTTGAGAGAGCTTAGCCTCCAGTTTGGCTATATAGTTGCATCTCTCACATATATTTGAGCTTGTTGGGAGGAGGAGAGGGTGGTCTGTATACATAAGGCAGTTATAACATTGCCTCAGGATTCCCAGATTCACCAGCTGGACTGGAGAGTAAACTCGAAACTGACCTTTGGACATGCCTGAATAATATAGGGAACTACCTATTGACTGATCAGAAAGAACCAATAGGGAGCATGTGCTTAGAAGGAGTATAAGAAGATGTAGTGCTTTAGTTTGTGTTTACCTATGAGATTACTTATACGAGCAAGTGCAGGGCTTTAGAATGAGAATAGAGTGCTTAATTAGAGATTTAGAGCAGTTCTAAGGGAAAAAGTGAAGAGCAGACTTTGTGGAGCCAGGAATAGTTTAAACCTGTTTAAGCAGCGCTGCCCGACGCTGCTCTGTGTGCACGACCGCGCAAAAAGAGAGTTGCAAGGTTTTAAGAGAGAGAGATCAAGCAGTTTAGAATTGACACAAAATGGCCAATAAAACTACAGCTTCTAGGCAGTAACCACTCCTACAGGGACAGGCAGGCTGCTCAGTGTTAACCACTGCCACTGGTGAACACAGAGACTTCCCTTTAGCCCAAGCAAGCACTGGCCTCCAGGAACCTAACAAACAGTTCAGAACAGAAAATCTGTAACTGAACTTTCTTAAATTTCAGAAAGTGGGAAAAAAGCAAGATTTTTTTGTTTTTTCTTTTTTTTGTTTTAGTTTAAAGGTAGCAGAGATACACAAGTAACAAAATATTCACAACAGTGCAATAAATGACCCTACACTTGAGTGCTAGGCCAAAGTCAGGTAAAATGCAATTTTAAGAGAAAAAAACGATTTTAAATTAAGCGCAACACAGGAAATGCAGTAAACAGGCTCTAGATGTGTTCTAAATACTGTTTCTAATACAGATATAAACTTTAGCAAGCTGGAAAACACCAAAAAGTAGGCGGCAAAGCAGTAATTCTAAACAAAAATTCAGAAAAAAATACTTAAAATCTCAAAAGTGGCTCCAAACGTGTCACCATGTGTGTGGGTGAGGGGTGTGGTTCCTTGATTGGGGCATGGTGATGTGGTGTGTGTCGGTATGGGGTCACCCTAGATGTGGTTGCATAGTGTGTGGGTATGCATGCACACAGTTCAGCCATCTGGCTGCCCTATACGGGTAATGTTGGACAGCTGCAGACCATACCTGACAGGGTGTGCAGTTCACTGCCTCTGGACACAGACATGCTGACTGTGCCTGCCAGGGGTTCCATGGGCACATGCAGGTACAGACCTTAAGGTGCTACTCTCTCCTGATGATGACATATGTCCACTAGAACCATGTCCCACCTGAGACTGGCCAGGGCCATATGCACGAGGCCTGCTGTGGTGTGGTGTGGACAGTAGCCCCTGTGGTGTGCTGGGGCTGGTACTGCCACTATGAAAGTGGCTGTGCATCCTGGCATGTCCACATTGATCACCAGCTGCTGGTGTCTCTGGCCTACGTCCACGTGGCTGTCACACCACTCCCACCACACATTCTAGCACAGACATACCCCGGTTGAGGAGGCCAACCATCTCACCCCACCGTCTATCCATGACCTCGGTATATTCATGGAAGGCACCACTGAGTTCATGGAGGTTGCCACTTACAGCTGCGAAAGCAGACTTCTGCATCCTCAGGACCTATCTGGTGTGCATTTACATACATGCCTGTGCCTCCATTATGGCCTGAAACATGCTCCTGGTGGTACCAGTTGTGATGCCTCTGCCAGGGTCATGATGACCTGTGGTCCTCCCATGGGCACCACAGTACATCTGCTGATGTAGTGACCTTCCGGACATCTGGCTATGCCGACTGTGACCTGACACAGTTGGCATGGACACCACGCTTTCCTGGTCATTGCCACAAAGCGCCAACTGTCCCTCTGCTATGGCTACATGTGATGGGGTTTGTAGGGGCACTGTAACTGTGTGCGGGCTTGGGTTGGCTAGGAGGGTGACTACACATGTTGGCGCAGTGTCGGCCTTTGACAACCCCTCCTGTGTCTCACCTGTACCTTCATCATCACCATCGGTGTCTGTAGGGACACCTACCTCAGTTTGCATGCAGGAGGAACCCTGACCCACCTCGCTGCCTGTGGGGAAACAAATACACATGCTAAGACCTGTACAGCATTGCATAACAGTACACACACTCACACACACTCACACTGACAGCCACCTTACTACCTCACTTTTCCTGAGTTTACAGACAGTCCCACAGTCAGTTACATATGTTCCCCATCCTGCATGGCACTTGCTAATATACACGCATCACTACAGCCCATAAACATATCATTCCTCTCCATGCCTACATGTGTGGTTACCACATCTGACCTGTTACTCCATCGCCTCCCTGACTTGGGCGGAGTAGGTTGTACATGGCCTCACTGCTGTCATCCTCTATTACCTTGTGTATGGGCCTTAATGGTGTATGAGGCCCCTATATGGTTGAGGCTGCTACATTTACTACATATGTCACACACCAGAGCCTCATACTACAATCTTGCTCAGTCCATGCCACATCTGCTGCACAAGTGACCCATCATGCAGACAACAGTACTACCTGGATACACTCACTAATGTGTTGCGGTAATTCTCCATTACATTTGTAGTGCTGCATATGTGGGTAGCTGGTTATGTATCTGCTGCTGGCAATATGGTGTGTATACCTGGCATGTACTGCACCTCCCAATGCATGCTCCATGCTACAGACCTTGTTATGCTATCAGCTGTCCTGTGTTCACATACCTGAGAGGTTGTCCTGGTGTCCCATGTCTCACTCCATGTACAGCACAATCCCAAGGGGAAGTACCACCATGTGGTCAATCCCGCTATCGCCTGTGCATACATGGACACAGACACACACACACACACACACACACACACACACACACACACACACACACACACACACACACACACACACACACACACACACACACACACACACACACACACACATCTGACATGCATCGTCCACACTCCACTAGATTGCACTTATGATCACAATCAAGACACACACACACGCACATACCCCACACTCCTACATGTGGAGTTGCACTACATTTATACACACAGTCCTCCCATTAGCCTTCTGTCAACATGCATTACATATGAAGCTCAACAGCATGCAGTGCAACTATAGTGACATCATGCTAGTGGCAGTATACATGTGTGTGTGAGGTATGGGCTTTGTTAGTAGGTGATGGCCCTTCCCTGTGTTAACACTGCGCCCATGTCCAAAGTGTTACTTTGGACCTGTTCAGCACCCTGCCTTGTACTGTGCACCATACGTCGCAGGTGTAGAAATCAGTGATGCATCTGTAGTACTGTGTCGGTTATGTCAGCTCCAATGCTCACAGCCCCTATGTGTTGTAGCAACTCATACCTGGGATGATATGTGAACAGCTATCAGTTGTGGATGCCTAATGTCTGCGTTACAGATCACAACAGCAGCAGTGCATATATGACCAGTACATGACTATTACACTGACAACCAGCGGACCTTACCATGGCTGTGAGGGGTGCCCTACACTTGTCCCAGACCTCTGCATGGTTGCAAGGTCTACTCATTTGCACATCCCTTTGAGTGCACACACTGCTGTCATGAGTGCTGTGAGGTCAGGGTTACGTCTACAACATTTACTTAACCTGATTGTGTGCAGCTGCAGCCATGGTGGTGTTGAGTCACACATGTCCCTACTGTAGGCCATGTGTCCTGCCACACATCATATCCCTGTGGACACATTGCACATTGACAGGATGTTAGTTATCTTGCATGTGTCTGTTGTGCTCTTCCAATACCCCAGCATGGTCTCTATTGTGATGCAGTGCATTTCACAGCAACAACATGTGAACATGTACAACATGCAGTATGGGTAGGTGTGTTAGACATGTGCATGGGGGATATCCCATACCTATTACATGTCCAGTTTATCATTATGCATGAACACGAACCATACTCGCCCGCTACAGGCTGCTGCCGTGGTGGTATCCTGGAGGGACCTACATAGGAGTGTGAAAAAGCTGATGTCAGTGGCCACAGCTGTGGCATTCATAAAAGGTGAGTGCAGCATTATGTTACATCAACAGTAGAATTACACAATATAACAGCTTATACACAACTGTTTATTACTACTACACAGCAGCAGACTTTGTATATGACATCTCAGTTTTGCATGATGTACCTGTACAGATGCAGATGCATACACACAAGTGAGGTACCGATGTGCCCTAGGGCCTTACCTGCATGCTCCTCAGCTGGTGTATCATTGGCACCCACCTCCAAGATGTGCCCTGCCAGGTGTTGATGCTACAGGCAGACAGGTGTCACAAGGCTGCTGAGAAGCTCCTCCACACGGGTGAGGGGTGGATGGGCGGGTTGCCCTCCTTTTGCGAGGTGGTCCCTCCTTACGGTAGCTGCATGCCGACGTACATGGCGAAGCAGATTGGTGCAATGATGCCGGACCTGCTCATAGCTGCGGTTATGCAGTCCGACATCATTGACCCTGTGGACTAGCTCATTCCACAGGATGGTCCTCTCCTGTTGGTCGTGGGCTGTCTTTCCAAACAGCAGTATGTAGTGCTGTACCAGGTGGTCAATAATGATCGCTGTTTCACGGCACAGACATGTTTGCTGGAAGACATAAGGATGGAAACAGGTCTGAACCACCCATACAGCAGGGTTACCATAGTTCTTAATTCACATATTTGTCTCCCCCCACCATATCAGCTACAACAAACTGTTCACAGACTGCAATTGTTATGTCAGCTGCTTACCTACCATTGGGACATATGTTGTATTGTACCAAGCTTTGTGCTATGGTATGTGCCACGCTTTGTGCTATGTGTTTGTAGCCATGCTCCCTGTGGGGACACTTATCTTTGCTGGCCTGTTACCAACTATTTCACCTACATGCCATTGTCAGTGCCACTATATATATGTGTATAAATATACATCTATGTACATATATATGTAGATATATGTTGTACGTTGTTGATGTACCTATGTTTATATGAGTGTCTGTATCTGTACACATACACGTCACATTCTGTATCACACAGATATGTGGAGTGCATACAGACATCTGGTCCGCATTCTGTAACTGTGTAATGAAGGCAGACAAGGGAGGAGGTATACTTGTGACTGATACCACTAGCTACAACCAAAAGATAGAGAACATGCTGGAGGATAACAGATTTTATGAGTTATCTGCCATGGATGACATAAAAAGAGCATATGATTTATGGAACACTAATCTCACCACATTATGGGAAGAAAAACTTATCACTGAAAATCTTTATAATTATTTATGGAGCCAATGCCCACGTTTACCTTACTTTTTTGGAATACTAAAGCCACACAAGAACAGAGAAGACCCACCTTATTGACCGGTGGTAGCAAGTGGAGGTTCCCTTACTGAAGCCACAGCCATTTACCTTGATTACTTGCTGAAACCTCTAGCAGAAAAGAATAAGTCATACATAAGAGATTCAATGGATTTTTTGAAGAAAATAAAAAACATTACAGTGGAAGCTGACAGTATTTTGATAACTACTGATGTGGAATCCTTGTACACAGTGCTCCCTCACAATTACTGTATAACAGCAGCTATGGAGTCTTTTAAGAAACATAATCAGGGTACACAGGCACAACTGCAAAAGTTAAGCAAGCTCATTAATCTTGTACTGGACTTCAATTTCTTTACTTTCAATGGCAAACACTACAAACAAAAAACTGGTATAGCAATGGGGGCTGCCATGGCTCCCAGCATAGCTAACATAGCCCTGGACAAATGGGAGGAGGAGTTTGTGTTAAACAACGCAGACTACATGCAGCATATCACATGCTATTTACATTTTAGTGACGATGTCTTTATTGTGTGGGAAGGTGACACCTTGCAGCTTGGAGATTTTATCACTTACCTCAATCAAACAACCCCCTTCCTGAAGTTTACCTCTTCCCATAGCTGTACTTCAACCACTTTCTAAGATATGCAGATTTCCAAGGACACCAACAATAACAGAATCACCACTGATCTATTCAGAAAACCAACGAGGGTTAACTTATTACTCCACAGTAAAAGTCTACATCCTACAAAAACCAAGTATAATGTAGTGAAATCCCAAGGCTATAGATTAGCTCGAATTACCACAGAGATGGAACCATTTTTGAGAAACCTGAACAACTTAGAGAATGATTTTCTAGTGAGAGGCTATGAAAGTCAGATGTTAAAAAACATCCTGGAACCCATTATAGAACTGAAAAGGACTGAAGCACCTTCACTCAATCTCCCCAGTAGAAAAATGTTAAGTAATCCCACAGAGAATAACAAATGCAAAAATAGCTGCATCCTGACATACACTTTGGATTATCACAGTATCAAAAATATTATAGAAGAAAACTGGGACATTGTCACAGGAAACCCTTTTCTGATTAACATCTTAGGTGAAGCCCCATCATTTGTTTATAGGAAGGCCAGGAATATTAGAAGTTTTGTTGAATTTAAACCTAGACCACGTGAGAAAAGCACTAAAAGATGTGAAACTAATTGTACATTTTGTATATTTATACAGCAAGGTGATAGTTTTTATTGCCCTTATTCAAAGAAGATCATTAAAACCAGTGCAGGGGGTGACTGTAACACTAAAAAAGTAATTTACAGGGCACAGTGCAATGAATGTGATACATTCTATGTGGGCAAGACTAAATAAACTCAAGCGAAGGATTTCATGTCATCTGTCAGAAATCCACTCTAGATGTAAAAATAATGCACTAGCCAAACACCTTTCTCTTCATAAAAGACACACAGGTTTTAAGTTCCAGATCCTGGATCACATAGACATGGGTGATCTTGAAGGAGACATCCCGAATATTCTGGAGAAACATGAACTCATGTGGCAATTAAAGCTGAACTCTTTTAAAAAGCCTGGACTAAACTATTACTGTTCAATTAAAAGTGCACTGGAACTTAGAAAATTGCCACATTGTTTACATGACTAATTGTATTTTATTTTATTTTTTTCTACAAATTGGTTTTAAATACTATTTTAAATCATTTGAAATTTAAGTGTATATTTTGTTTCCATCATCATACATATATATTTTTTTTATTTTTATTTTTTTCTGGTTCTCTTTTTTCCACTTTATTCAAAATGATGGTAATAACAATACTAATTATACAATTATATAAGTTTTTAGGGTTCTTGTACACAGACCTGAAGAAGTCTAGAAGGACAAAAGCGATCTTTGTTAACAATAGGTTATGAAAATAGAAACTGATTTTTACATGCAAAATGTATATGTATATATTTATATATAATTTTTGATCGCAAAATGAACTAAGGTTGATATATTTCCAGCCATGTAGTATATTGCCTTGTTTAAAATCACAGACTTAATAATCTACTTAATAATTTGGTTAAATAAGATGCACCATTAAAGTACATTAGGGCTATATATTATTATGACAGCTACTAGGTAGGGCAGGACCAGCTCGAATGTCACACTGATGGGGGAAGGGATGTGAATTTAACATGTGTACCAATAACACTTTGTTTTACAGCACAATAAACCACTCCCATGCCTGATAAAAAGTATATATATATTTAGATAGCTTGTGAGGAAATTATTTCTCTATTTTTGTTTAAATTGGATTGCTTGTCTGTGTACTTAATAAAGGATTTTCGAATGGAAACAGACTGCCTGCCTTGCTTGGATTACTTTCGAATACTTAGTAATGCTGTAGAATTATATATTTTCTATTATTACTTTTTGACTTGATGAGTTTACGTTCGCAACTTCTACTACTATTGTCTGATCTGATTAAAATACAGTGATTAACTAGAAATATATGGACTGAAAATCTTCCACACAGAGAAGTTTCTTACACTGTTTCATTCTGTAACTGTCTTTCATTCACAGCTGCACTGTTCTGCCTTGCTGCAGCACAGACAGGTGCCACATGTGAACACAGACTAACATTAGGGTGGTAAATATGGTGTCAGATTGCTGGTATGCCTATTACACACCTATGGTATTTGTGCATGCTACATTACACATTAACATGACTGTCCTGCAAGTGGTGTGCTCTGACACCTATGTGTCTATCATGACGGCAGTACATCCACCACCAGCTATTGTCCACACTAACATAACATACACAAGTATTATGGCTGACATCATTGTCATTAATTTCTGATCTGCACAGTTGGTGGGTATGTCCCACTGCTTACAGGGACAGACAGTATTGTCCAGAGCAGTTGTTCAGTGGGACATCATTACAGGGATAACTACAGATGGCACATATCAAACATTCTACATCATATATCCTATTAATCTATACCACATACTACATTAAATTACATACAGTTATGTTTTACATACCTTTTATTCTTTGGACGGGTGTGACACCTTCCCGGTTGTAGCTTGTAGGTATTTGTTTCCCACTGTGTGAGTTTCATTTTATAATTTTTTTTCTTCACTCTCCCTCTCTCTCTGTCTCTCTCCCTCTCCAGTAGAGCAAATGAGTTGGTTTGAATGGATTTCAGCATAGCTTTTGTAGGTGATGCACATGACCCAGTGATGGGCTCTGCACCAATCAGTGTGCAACAGTTGCAGACTGCTTGCAGCCTGCTGTGTAGTGATTCAGTTAACCATTGTCATGGCAACCCAGTACTATAAATTGCTTATTATACCATGACCCCCCCATTAATATTCCAAAACGTGCACGCTGATTGGCCAGCGTGCACATTGTAAATCGACTTATACTAATGGAAAAAGGTCCGGTCGCCCGGACTTTTTACATTAGTATAAGACTTTTTTAAAACACTGTCTCGCTATGTTGAAGGAGTTTAACATAGCGACACAGGTTTAAAAAAAGCAATGGAGATCTCCGTTGCATTATTTAAAGCTGTCTCGCTATGTTAAACTCCTTTAACATAGCGACACAGTGTGTAAAAAGCAACGGAGATCTTGCTTTTTCCGTTGCTTTTTTTTTTAAACCTGTCTTGCTATATTAAATGAGTTTAACACAGCGAGACAGCTTTAAAATAAGCAACGGAGATTCTCCGTTGCTTTTTTCAAAGCTGTCTCACTATGTTAAACCCATTTAACATAGCAAAACAGTAAAAAGCAATGGAGATCTTGCTTTCTCCGTTGCTTTTGCCCACAGCTCTGATGTACTGTGTAGGCATGCGTAGTACATCAGAACTTCCGCAGAATACCAGACAGCTGCGGAAGGGCAGCAAGGAGGCATTATACAATGCCATTATTTAAGAAAAGTAATTATTTTTTTTCTTAAATAATGTCATTATAATAATAACCCACTTCTGGGTGTGGGTAATGCTGGATTTACCCACGGTTGGCTTTGTTTGGTCACTTGGGCTTCGCCCTCGTGACCAAACCATGCCAACCGTGGGTAAATCCAGCATTACCCACACCCAGGCATGGGTTATTGCTATACTCATGTGGGCGTTGTCCCTTCACCTTTCCAGTATGGAGAACATCCTTCCTCTATGTGGGCAGCAGTGTTACAGATGGCAGGTTGCAGTACCTATTACAGCGGGGCTTGCAGACACAGGACAACTACACAATCTTAAGAAGTTCTAGACCTACAGACAGAGAGAGTAGTGTTGTTATGTGCATTGTATATTGCTGGTCTTGCAGTGTTTGCGTGTACATAGTAGTTTAGGATGGAATGCAGTCTGTCTGCATAGCTCTCAAGAGTGGGCCTATCCACATGATGGCCAGTGGATTGTCTGTTTGCTTTTGCTTGTGCACCACACAGGGCTTGTCCTAGATATATCCCAGGCAATCTGTCTGTTGCGTGCTATCAGTACATGGCTACTTCCAGTTGTGTTCCTGATGTGCTATTCCTGCGTAAGGGTATGTTGCAATGAATCTTGTAACACCAGCAATTTCCAGGGTGTGTAACAGCAATATTACAAGTATGGCCCTGTGTTCCTGCCTCTGTCCTCCACATATATGACTGGCTTTGTCCTGCTGTGATACAGTTAGGGGTTGTTTGGTATTAACCTATCTAATTTACTGCTAGCATTCCTGCTATCATCCCAGTCATATCGTGGACACCCACAACATTTGTTGGTCAGGGTCTATACATGTGACAGATACATAAACATTATCACAGGTAATAGATGTCCCCCTAGGCCTTGACTACAGGGTGTAACTGGCGGCTGCTGAACTACATTTGTTATTGTTTATTGTTACCTATCTTGATGGCAGATCCTTTGTCTACAGTTGTACGAATGGACAGGCTTGGCCTGGACAGCATAGTATGTTATATATCCACACTGTTTGCATCTACTTTTCTGTGTGGGCCTTGCATTTGTCACTGATTAAATAAGTCCAGATCTATGTGCTGTTGTAATGGCATACATTATTGTAAAATACACCATTAAAGGTTGTTGTATACATATCTGTGTGTCGTCTCATGTCCTTTCAATAGTGAGTGGGTCTATGTGTAATACAGTACTCCTGTTCAAGTGTAAATGTCATTTAGTAGGTTATACAACAAAATTATGTTGTTATACTGATTTCACACAGAAAATAGAATGTGCTGCAGTGGGACTCGAACCGGGAATGTGTGCGCATTAGGCAGATGCTCTGCCCACTACATCATTGCAGTTCTACTACATTTGCATATTTCTACCTTAATGTCATACCCATGCTCCCTTTCCCCAGCCCCAGAGCTCCACCAACACAGCATCCATCCATTCTCAAGTTGCTAGTCCTGCCATACCAGACCTCCACATATTTCCTTCTCTGCACGTCTCGGTACTCCTCCATTTTACTGTCTTGATGCAACCTTCTGCAGGCTCTTCATCCATTTAGTCCATGTACATTTGAGCCTTCCCTTCATCCTCCTCCAATACTGGTGGAAACATCATTATGACCCACAAAGTCTGGTTCATCCCGCCAGGGACGGATCTGTTGTTGTGTCACGAGTAGACTTTGCTGGTCTACACTGTTTCTCCCACTGGTAGCATCCTGAAAGGGTTTTGAGAAGCAGCAGTTTGCTCACACACCAAACCAGCCTCATCTCTCGCTTCCGCAGATGAAACACACCCCCACGACGTGCCCCATTTTCCATTCCTCTCTTCAGTATTATACAAGCCTACTGTTCTCACAGTATGCATGGACAGGTGGACAGGCACTGTTCATTGATACTCATAGACTGCTCAGAATACTGTGACTGAGCACTGTGCATGTTTGCTGGTATTAATGTACACATTTACATACATTTCCTATACTGTTGACTGTGCTGGACGATATGTTTGTAATAACAGCAGCTGATTGTATATCTGCCATGCCTTCGTGGTAACTCACTTGGACTATAGTGGGCTGGAACCTGGGAGTGCTGATTATGTTGTTACTGGCCACGATGAGAGCTGTGGGCTACAGCATGCCTAAGGCACTGTGGGGGAAGTTTAGGCGGGAATGCACTGGTGTGCGTGAGGCTCAGACTTGCTGACCTCCAGTTACAGTGTCTTACACTGGGTTGGCCTCCACATTGCTTAACCAGTGTGGGCATTGCTTACCGCCACCCAAACAGGTGTACTCACGCTTGATGCCCAATACCCCCGTGCTACCTCATATACATGTCGGTATTATACATGCTTAAGTCAGGTGTACATGTCAGGTATGACTGTTCATGAAGGTCAGTGTAAGGTGAAGTGGGATTCCAGTTTAGCAGTTCTGGATAGGTTACACTCAGGTATTCGGGTTAGGTTTAGTTATGCCATACCTGTGTTGTAGAGTAGATGTGAATAGTGAAGGTGTAGGGCGGGTAGGTGGAGGGGGGGGCATTTTAACTGTATAGTAGGCTGTTTGACTGATTGGTGGGGGAGCAGTAGTGCAGGTTTGCAGAGTGTTGGGATATGTATGCAAGGCAGGACAGGAGGTGTCAGTGTCAGTAGTTGGTGTAGGGGTATGGAGTGTTAGTTGGGGGGTGATGGACTTTGCCAGGTGGTGAGCAGGTGGTGATCCAAGTGTGCTTGAGGTTTCCCTTCATGTGTTATTTACATGTGTAATCTGGGACAGCTGCGGTAATACACCTGGGTTAGGGGTTCCAGATTCTGCCAATATAGTTGTGTGGAGGGTGTCACCTACTTCTGACTGTGAACATTACTATGAATGTAACAGGGGTCAATAGGTAAGTGGTGTTATTGGGCCACACAGAGGGGCTGATAGGGGACATGCCCAATCACCACTTCTCGGGACCCATCACGTATGTTGTCTCGCCCCATGGATCATCAGGTTTCGCCAACTGTGTTGTCCGAGAACATGCTTGCCCTGCCGTTGGACATCTGTGTAATGCCTGGAAACCTAAATATGCATAGAATTTTTGGGTTGTCCCACAAGGGACATTCTTGTCTTTGTTTCTAGGTTAAACTTGGTGGGTCTCTCCCACTGGTTATATCCTGCCTGTAGTCTGGGAAGCAGTGGTGTGTTTACTTTTATTGTGTGTTTGTATGTTTCACCTGTCTAGCTGGGGGGGGGGGTTGATGCTATGTGTTAAATGTTTGTTGATTGGGCCCCTCACCCCCATTGGCACAGCCTGTGAACATATGTAATTCTTAACTGCTGTATCATATCCTAGGTTCTGCAGAACCAATGCCCCAGGTGTGACATTCTGTGCATGAAGCACGCCCACACGCCCGCATGGCATGCACCATTATTCATTCTTCTCTTCAGTATTATGCAAGGCTATTGTTCTCACAGTATGTTTGGACAGGCACAGTTCATTGATACTCACAGACTGCTCAGAATGCTGTTATTGAGAGATTTGCACATGTTTGCTGGTATTAATCTACATACCTACATACATTTCCTATACTGTTGAATAACTGTGCTATAGGATATGTTGGTGATAACAGCAGCTGAATGTGTATCTGCCATGCCTTAGTGGTAACTCACTTAGACTATAGTGTGCAGGTTGGGGGGGTTGGAACCCGGGAGTGCAAGTTACTTTGTTAATGGGCACAACAAGAGCTGTTGGCTACAGAGGGCCTAAGGCACTGTAGAGGAAATGTAGGCAGGTATGCGCTTGTGTGCACAAGGCTCAGATTGGCTCAGATATGCTGACCTCCGGTTACAGCGTCTTACACTGGGTTGGTCTTGCTTACCACCACCCAAAGAAGCGTACTCCTGCTACTTCATGTATTTAGTTCACATTTGTTTTCCGGGACAATCCGACTAGATGCTTCTCCATTGTCAGCGCTGGCCTGGTGAAGCTCCACAGAAATCCCCAGCTACACATTACACATAGTACTGAGGTGTACACATTCATGGAGAGTAACAGACTTAACATGGCTATGTACCACATTCTTCATGCTTAGTTCACATTAACATGTCGGTATTATACATTATTATACATATGTATTATATATGCAAAGGTCAGGTTTATATGTCAGGTATGACTGTTGACATAGGTCAGTTTAAGGTGAAATGTGATTCCAGTTTAACGGTTCTGGATAGGTTACACTCAGGTATTCAGGTTAGGTTTAGTTATGCCATAACTGTGTGTTAGAGTAGAAGTGAATAATGAAGGACTAGGTAGATCATTAGCGGGCGGGACATTGTAACTGTATAGTAGGTCATTGGTATGATTGGTGTTGGAGCAATAGGGAAGGTATGCAGGATGTTGGGATTTGTATGAGGACGGGACAGGAGTTGTCGGTTTCAATGGTTGGTGTAGGGATATGGAGTGTTAGTTGGGAGGGGATTCACCAGGTGGTGAGCATGTGCTGCTCCAAGTGTGCTTGAGGTGCTCCTTCATGTGTTATTTACATGTTTCGTGTGGGACAGCTGAGGTAATACACGTGGGTGGGGGGTTCCAGATTCTACCAATATAGTTGGGGAAGAGTGTGAAAACTACCTGTGACTGTGACCAGTAGCAGTAATGAAACAGGGGTCGATAGGTAAGTGGTTTTAATGGGACACACAGAGGGGCAGATAGTAGGGCGAATGTCCAGGGATGTGCAGGTAGGCTGACGGGAAGGTCCACAGGTGGCCATTTCTTCTCTGGCAACAACTGTGCATATACACTGCATTTGGAGGTAGGTTTGGACACTCATACCCCTGGGTGGGGTGGGACAACAATAATACCATGTGATGCCAAGTAGTTCAGCTTACATGCCTACAGTGGGTTGTTGCGACCATGTGTTCTTTGGTGTTATTTAGTGGGATTTGCAAAAATACATCTGGTTATACTATACTTTGCCATGTAAAATAGACTGTGCTTCAGTGGGACTTGTAGCAGAAGTGGCTGCTCGTTGGGCAGCGGCTCTGCCCAATGAACACTATTGCTTACATCCCTGGGGTGGTCCGAACAGAACCACTCCAGCAAACACCTGCACGCTAGACCCATTATTACATACCCATAGTTCCCCCACCCGCACCTCCTCTACAGCACTCATTCTTGCTCTGGGTGCAGGTTAGGTCTAAACACACAGTTACACACTGCCCACTCTCCACTTCACGGGACTCATCTCATACATTGTCTCGACTCATGGGTCATCAGGCTTTCCCACCCTTGTAGTCCGGGTACGTACACGCCCCACCTTGATAGGTCATCACACAGGCATCCTCCTATAACAAGACAATTTGTGGGGTGTCCCGCAAGGGACGCTCCTGTCTCTGTTCCAAGATTAGACTTCTTGGGTCCACTGTGTCCCCCCTCCATGGTTGTATCCTGCCTGTGGTCTGCAGAGCAGTGGATTGTTTACATTGTTTGTGTGTTTGCATGTTTCCCCTGTCTGGCTGGGGTGGGTTCATACAATGTGTTACATGTTTGTTGATTGGGCCCCTCACCTCCATTGGCATGGCCTGTGAACACATGTCATTCTTAGGTGCTGTATCATATCATAGCTATATATCTGTGTATAGCTACACACACACACACACACACACACACACACACACACACACACACACTCACACACACTTAAATTTATATATATATATATATATATATATATATATATATATATATATATATAGATATATATATTGATGTATAAATATCTAATGACATGTGGATGTATGGTTGTCTGCATATGTATATATCTATATGTGGGCATTTATATATATGTCTATGTATGTATGTATACATTTGTACTACAGAGAGGGGGAAGTATATATCTATACAGTTATGGGTATATATACAAACACATATACCTCTACATATTTAGCTACATATCCTGTAATGTTGACTGGTATTGCTGGATACTGTGTTTTGTGTGCATACCGGCCAACCTTGTGTGCCACATATGCTTTGCAATACCTACAACTAAATCCATTAGTGTACATAGAGTCACATGTGAAATCAATTGTTAGTACCAGGAATACATTTGCCCCATGCAGGACAACCCAAACATTGGGTATTCAACCTTCGTCTACACCCAGGGTTACATAGGTACCCCTGGTTATGTGCATGGACTACGGCGTGTGCCACACCTAGGATACTTGGGTCGGGACATCATACAGGATGGGTACCG